>NC_056728.1:73568847-73756347 GCF_019279795.1 Protopterus annectens
AGCTTCCGGTGCCTATAGCCTGAAAAACAAGGAAAAAAAAGAGCAGCCACTTCTGCATGTATGTATATATTTTTTTAGAAATGTGTAAATATTTGTATTTATTAGATTATATGTGTATATGGGTCTATAGCATTTAATTTAAAAGACAAAATATCAAAACACAAATTATCACTCCATCTAAACCAGCCAAACTCAAAACAACCCCTTAACTTATATATAACTTCTTCATGGTTGTACTACAGTGGAAGAAAACAAAATGGAAGCGCACAATCATCTCACACCATCCTGCATACTGTAATAATGCTAACTGCAATTAGTTATTTAAGAAAACTCATATCTGTGATCAAAACAATCAAACTTTCTTATTATCAAAGTTATAACTGGTAAAAGTATATAATGAATTTCCAATTAAATTATTCAAAACACAAAGCAAATTCAGAGGCGATTACCATTTATCACTTATTTATATAACATTTCTTAACTTGATATCTTGTTAGAGAAAAATAATGAAGACAAATGATATATTGCTAAAATTTATTGTAAACTCACCTACTCCAACACTATTTTGCACTATTCGAGTAGCCACCCATACCATCAGAAGAAAGTGATAGTTTAAGGTCCGTATGTAAGAGAGGCTACAACGGTAACAGAGTTTGATGATTTTATTAAGGAGTGCGATTTGATGAAAATATGTATTTGAATAGGGGTACCCTAAAAAAAATAATTGAAGCATGGTTATCAGAGATGATAAAAAAAAGGGAAGGGATGGATGGTATGCACCTATCCTGGCTAAGGGGCAAGAAACACAGGGGAGATGTGTGAATGCCCCTCTGTGTACCTCCTGCACATACACAACTGCATTTATTACCATTTTTAATGTGGATAGTGCAGCTGTCTGGTGGGTTCTTAGTAAATTTGGAATTTCATTAGGGAAGATCCATTGCCTTAAACTGAACACCAAAAAATGTATAGTCATACCCTTTGGGAAAAACAAAGTACCCACAAATTACCACATAGGTGGTAATCCATTAAGTACAGAAGAAGTAATCAGGGACCTAGGCACCCAACTTGACAGTAACCTCTCATTTGACACTCATGTTGCCAAGGTGGTTAGGAAGACCTTCTATATTACCCACCTTATCATGAAAGGATTCACATCTAGATCAAGAGAAGTCATTGTGCCCCTGTACTCTTCCCTTATCAGGCCCATAATTGAGTACAATGCCCCATTTGGGATGTACCTTACCCGACACCTGCAGCAGTTGGAAAGACCCCAAAAGTACCTCACCAAGAGGATCATGGGTCTCAAACATATGTCATATGCTGCCCGGCTGAAGAAACTCCAGCTCTATTCAGGCGCATACCGCCTACTCAGAGGCGATCTATGTCTGACGTACAAGGCCATGTCCAATCCGGAATTACTGGACATGCTCCACCTCAGAAAATCCAAATTCACCAGAGCCACGAGAGCGAGAGATTTGAACCTCAACACAGAAATAAATAGGACGTGCTGGAGGGACAGATTCATAACCCAGAGGCTCCCTACACTCTGGAACAGAATCCCAGTCCATGTTAGGCAGAACCCCTCACTGACTCTCTTCAAGAGAAATCTTGACGAGTGGATGGGAGATCATAGGTTTACCCCGGGGGTCACTTCTGTGTCACTACTAGACAGAGGCACAGTAAACTAAACCCTAAATGGGCATAGTATTCTCATTCCAAGGGGTGGCGAAAGCCACACACACTCGGGCTAGGCTTATAAATGCCCTAGGGCAGATAGCCTAGTATAAACCTATGAACCTATGAACCTATAAAATGGTGAAATAGTATCTAAACTGAGGGAACAACCTATTGTGGCATATAGAAGAAACCACAACTTGAAGGGCATTTTAGAGAGAAAGGCAATGAAATTGGACCCAATAAGGTATGGTATGACGAAATGTGGACACTGTCCACAATGTAAGTGGATTAGTGTGGGGAATAGCTGTTCTGTTTTGGATAAAATATTTTATTTTAATGATGAGTTTAACTGCAGAACTGCTGGGTTGGTATATTGTGCTTTATGCCAGGGGTGTAGCTCGTTCTACATAAGTAAAACTGAATGGGCTTTAAGGTCTCAAATATATGAACATGTATATGACATTAAAAAGAATATAACCACAAGTACCCTGGCAAAGCATATTGTAGTTTACCCCGAACACTCCTTCAAATCTGTCATTTTAGAAAAAGTGGACATTGGCAAACTGGGGTGGGGGTGGGAGGGGCTTGGCAAGTATGATTAAAAATAAGGGAATTTTACTGGCAGCTTTTTTTCAATGCTATTAAGCCCCCAGGACTTAATGACAACTGTACTATATCTTGTTTGGTGAGAACAAACACCCTTGACAGATGAGTGTAGTGTAGTAGTTCTTGCAATTGCTTTATATGCAGAAGGTTCTGGGTTCAGTTTCCAGTGGGGGAGATATGGACTTTTTGTGTTTTTGATGTTTATTTGTTTTATGTCCTATTGTGTATCCTTGTATAATATTTGGAATACCTTGCTTAATATATTAGGATGGGGTAGGAAATGAATGAATTTATACATATGTTTGTTTCTATTTTTTAATTATGGCTTATTAGCTTGTAATATATTTTATACAGGTGACCGTTTAAACTTAATATTTTAAATATTATATTTATAAATTAATTATTGTTGTGTATTTATTTGCTTTTTAAGTAATTAAAATTTAATTATATGATTGTTAGCTTTTTGGAGCTAATGTTATAATATATAATGTTTTTCTTTACATCTAGAGAAGAGGAAACATGGTGGCTTCAACGGAGGTTATTTAAAGGCTAAGTTGGGTGTAGTTTGTTTAGATTAATCTGAGGAAGTTCTGGAGGGTACCAGGATGAAAGCGCTAGTGCCTCTCTTTATATAATGACTTTTTTATTATTTTAAAGTGTGAATTTGTTAATAAACCTACAACAAGAAGTTTTATCCATGCTGGACCTGCTGCTTTTCCTGCTGGTCGTTCACCATTTTGTTGGATTTACTGGTTTGTGTTTTGCTTCTTTGTGTTGCTTTCATAGGTGTGAAAGGGTGACTGCTGTCTTTTCATGATGCTCACGCTTTCCTCCTAGCATAAACTTTTATTTGACTGAGCAATTCAACCAACTAAATCAGGACCTGTGAGCATTTTCTGGGAGGCCACGTGATTAATTAACATTAACCACTTCCAGGGACTGCCACATTAGCATACATTTACCCTGCAAGATGACTATCTGTGCCAAGGCCCCCAAAAAGGAAAAACATCAGAGCAGTCTAAGAATTAGAAATAATTTATGCAATGTAGAAACCTTCTGAGATAAGGATTCCATATCAGGCTAAGCCTTTCTGAATCCTGGGGAGATTCTTTAACTTGGCTGGACAGAGAATAATCCTCCTTAATCTACCATGTCTTGACAATTCGGCTCTCATCAGACCAAGTCGTTTGTTCTACTCCAAAGCCATATATTATGTATTTGTTAGTCTTTAGAATGAAATGTTCTTCTTAGACTGATAATCATGGGACTAGCGAGATTACTGCTCTTAGGCTTGTTAAGGATTTTTTTCTGTAACTCTATAAAGGGCTATAATGATACAATGACCCAACCTAAGTCTACGTTGTTCCATAATTAACAATTCTACTTTCTGGTACATTCAAGAACTTGAATGTAAACAATACTTTGCCATAGTTTTGCAAGGACAGGTAGAGATTGGCCAGTAGTTAGAGCTTCCTTAGTACAAAACATTTTGTGTAATCATAAAACAACTGCCTCTTTGTAAGCATCATACAATATAATGATGTTGACTGGGGGTTGTACAGTAAACGTTGCTTCCATTTTAAAATGCTGAGTGAATAATAATGATAAGATATACAATCAGTGGTAAGATGTCTAACAGCAGTTTGCAGTTATGTTTTATGAAGCAATTGAAAAATGGTCAAGTCCTTAGGCACAAGTGTCTGAAACGAATCACCTGTCGACAAACAAAGGTCTGATGCTAGGAATGATTATTTATTTATTTCTTTATTTACATTTGTTTACAGGACAGTCTGACTGGGTCCAAAGCTCCTTTTCAGCAGAGGTCTGGGAGAAAAGTGCCACACAAACTGTATCACCTAAATAAAGCTAATGCACTACAAAAATATCATTTATGAATTGTACATCTGGAGGACATGGCTAGAAAGTTTGAATATTCAACACGAGAGAGGACAGTATAAGTGTGTTTGACCAACAGTGAACAAGTAGAACAAATATAGCACAGTGTACATTATTAGCTTTAGCTTTAAGTAGGTAATTGGCCATATCTTGATGGGTAGGGTGTAGACAATTTGGAGTAATGAGGGTTCACACTGTCATTGTCTTAGTTTTTATATAAATGGCTTTTATATCTTCTTACAAATTGCTTGCTGGATCCAAGAAGAATATCTACTTATGTTTAAGAAATATAACCGTAAGTAGCTTAAATGCAATATGGCAGTTAATCATCTTGACAGTATATGATAAGTAATGTTTTGAATTTTTGTAAAGCCTTCTATATTGTAAGACTATTACCCCTCTTGTTTTGTTTGGCCTTAATACTGGAAGATTTCATCAATGCTTGCTACTTCTTGGATAATTAGAAGTTGCAGGGAGCATGTAAACTTTGTAAAGTTAGTAGAATATTACTGAAGTATCCCAATCCAAAGCTGGTATCCCCAGGATTAAAATCAGGTGACAAATCAGCTCTTTTAGGGTAGAGATGGACAAGCCACTTAGAATTAATGGTTTGTCTAAAGATTATGCTTACAATCATGATTTGCTAGCCATGCCAGTTTCAAGCCATAACCATATCACCACCACAGGATGGCCTCAAGGCCCTATAGACTAGCCAGCCTCCCTCCCAACATGCTCATCCACACTAGTGCTCATAAGTGGGTCTGCTCAACATGTTGAACAGTGATATCTACTGCTCACTCTACCAGGAAAACTGCCAGGCCCAGGAAATCATGGGAAACTAAAATGGATGAATACAGCTCAGACGTTGTAGTGGTACATCACAACCCTCTCTCTCTTCTCTTTTCATCTTTCCTTATTTTTTGGGGAGGGGCGGTGGTGAATCATGACCACTCTGTCTTATTGGTGACCAGCTGACCAAAGTCACCACAATACCCACCTTGACCCTGCTCCTTGCCTGTCATTGGCACTGTATCAACAAAAAGTTATGTGCCAAAACCGATTTGTATTGACTAGTACTCAAAGACCAGCCTAAAAAAATTTGCACCTAATTCATTTGAGAAATCTGGGGGTATCTGAGGAGAAAGTCAGTGGCCAAAGATAATAGTTAGCATTCACTCCTAAATTCATTGGCCAGTGTTAGCAGATGCCAAGAACACTATTACAAGCTATTTTAAAAAAAGAGACACTCTGATTTGGATATTAACTTCTGTCTCTACTGATATCTTATGATTGATTGTGTTCTTTTCACTAATATATGGTTCTGAGAGTTCATATAAGAAAATAGTAGTACCGATATTTTTGATTCATTCCATTATTTACACCTGAGAAAGAACCTAGTTATTTGAAAAGGTTATCTTGAAGGATTATTTATTTAATAAACTGCAGTGTTTTTACATGGAGAGTTTTTTTTGATAGTATTACAATTTGACTGATGATTATTTCTAACATATGTTTCTTCCATCGTATAGCAAGGTGTGACCCCAGACAATTTCTGTGAATTTGATGAACATGTAAGAATCTGTGTCAAAGCCGTCAGTTTAAGAGCTGTATTATTAAGCCACGAGCTCTCTGATGCTAGACTGGCTGTGACTCAGGTCTCAGTACTTCTTTCAATGGTCTCTGGTGCCTTCCTGCTAGTTTACTTTACCCTAACTACCTTATCAGATTAAAACAAATGACTATGATACTGTAGATTTTTCTTGGCCAAACCCAGTCTGAGTCACCCTTTACAGTGTCCTTGGGTTGGTTTTCTCTCACCTCTTTCCACATGGCTATACTCTCCTTTCTATGGACTGTTTTCTTTGAACTTGCTGAAGTAAGTCTCTCTCCCTCTTTTTTGCGTGTTTTCGCTACCTAGATTTTTGTCACAAGTCGCATCTTTGTGGCAATATAGCAGAGAGGATTAAAGCTGTTGTGGTAGAGGAGAGTTCTGTATTTCTGACTAGCATGACAAGTGTAAACTGACACTGCTTGCTTGTAAGATGATTCTTTTTTTTGTGCAAGAATAAAACAACTTTTAAAATGTACAGGTATGGATTGTAAGTTGCAAGCAAACTGTATGGCTGAAGGCTAATTCCTTTCCATACAGTAAATAATGACTGACTTAAATTTAAATAGACATGGTGAATGTCACAGCCCACACACTGGTGGACAGTGGTGAGGGACAGAGGTGTAGCTAGGGTGGGAATGAAGCAGCTGCCCTGGACACAAGGTATTATGGGATGCGACTGCAGTAACGATATTCATTTCTGATACTGTTACTGCAATCAGGAGTGAAGCATTTGCTTCAGGGCTTTGTATCTTTTTTTTTTTTTTTTGCTCTTCACTTTGGGGTGAGGGCTGGGCAAATAGGACCTGGGAGTCCTTCTAAGAAAAGAGAAGTGAGACATGCCAGATCAGAGGGCAGACCTTTTTATTTTGCTCCTCAGCTAACACTTGAGCTGGTAGGTCAGGGGGCAGTACTGTGCTATATGAGACCGCTGTGGCTCTAGTCAGTGAATGTCACTCACTATCACTCTAATCAAAGGTAGACAGACATTTCCTACTGCATCTGGATGACTGAATGGACAGGTAGAGGACTGTGGTCAGTGATGGTGTAAAAAGGTTGCAGACATGGATTTAAAAATGTTCCCTGGATGGAGAAGAATAAGGCAGGGGAGTGTAACTACTACAGTTACTGAATGGCAATGGAGGGGCTTCCTACTTCTCTCAGGGTCAGGAGGGGTTAATGATAGACTTTAGACAGTGCCAGAGAAGGTAAAATGCATACCGTCATAGCTGGAAAATGATATCGTGCATCTCCAGCTAACAGATGGACATTACCTCAACAGCAGCATGATCTAAGAATCACAAACACTGCTACTTCCTATGCATGAGGATACTCTGCTTACATTTTTGGTAGTAGTGGTCTGTGAAGGCAGTAAAGATTAAACTCATTGGGGTCTCATGCTCTCTATAATCACAGTATGTCTGTTTTATAGGTGAGTCCTAATGAATCACAACAAACAGGTTTGAGTTTCAGGTAAACATCTTCTCTGGCTTCTATTTATTGTTTATACTTTCACTCTGTTCTGTGGCGTACACAGGGTGCCTGTTTACATTTATAAATCGACACCTCATACTTAATATTCTTCATCTGCTGAGCACAAATAAATAAGTGTAGCTACAGACTATTCATTTTATGTTTGGAAATATCAGACATTCATTTAAGTTCCTTTCTTAAATGTATTTATCACACTCTGCATTGTAATTGGTACTTCTTATTTACTTATAGTTTGGGTGATATTTAGTCTTTGATTTAATACTTTAGTCTTGATAACATAACTCCATTTCATTATCCGTTTTAATAAATTGTAACTGTTTGCTTAAATACATTAAATCATTCATTGTTTCTCTTCACCTTCTGGTATTTTGTGAAATGAAACTCCCCAAACACTTCTGGAAACACCACAGAAGACAAGTTTGTTTCCTCAATGCATCATTAAGTTATTTCAGTATGTTATTGGTGCCTAAAATAAAATACATAAATTTAACATGAAACTTGAGTATCGAAACATTTTTTCTCAGGAACAGAATAAATAGAGACAATTATTTTAAACGTGATGTTGCTTGCAACTGAATCAAGCCTGTCACTTTGTGTATCTGGAACAGTGTTATGTTGTACCCTTTAACTTTGTACATAATTAGAAAGAAGATTTATTTTCTTAACTGTTTTGCATACTTAGTGTTACTTTAAGTCACTGGCAAATACCATTCAGCCCATGTCAATAGCTCTTATTAATACAGGTTTATTTCTAGATTGGAATTAAGAACACGTGACAGAGAAGTGTAACACATTCAAAGAATACTGTTTTCATATGAATTTCTGTTTATTTTTAGATAGATGTTTTGGTGTCAGATATTTAATCCTTTACTGTGTGTGTTATGTCGGCAGCTGCTGTACTTTTGGATATGAACAAAATAATTTCTATTTTTCTCTTAATGTGGTAAACAACACATTGTGATCAATGCATTTCTAGCCTTATACTCCCATCATACCCCAGTTTAATTGATGTGGGTCCTATTGTTTGTGTTGAATACAGTAACAACTAGATTGGAGGCATTTCATTGCTACTTGTGCTACTCTAGTAAAATTAAATATTACTGCACTACTAACATATTTTTTTCTATCTTGATAACATTTTTCTGTGCTTTGTTTTATTTAAATTGTCCAAAACAAATGTCCCTATCAACATTATAATGCATCAAATGTTTCTCTTTTTTTGCCTTAGCATCTCAGTCTCTGGCATATATATCAGTTTTAGCTATTGTTTTTGTTGTAATGGCAATATTGCAAAGACTTTAGTGCACAGAGATATGTATGCTGTAACACTGAAATAAGGCTTCATACTAAAAATCATGATAAACATAAACATCAAGCACTGGATTTTTTTTAATTAAATTAAATTAAGTTGAACTGGCCCAAGAGGTAAACAAACTGGTGTATATCACACCCTGCTCAGTCATGACTTGAGCTGTACAGGAAAGGGCAACTGCAAACACATGTGGATAGTTTAAGGCAGACAATCAGCCAGCATGCTTTTGGGATGTGGAAAGAAACCAGAATATGCAGAGAAGACTTTGTAAGACAAGGGAAGAATAGGTAAAATGTTCACAGGCAGTAATTGTAGGTGAAACTAGAACCATACACCAGTGCGGCAGAGATCATAATTGAGCCACGGAGTTATGTAAATGATTGCATTCTCGTCATTCAATGTAGTTAAGTTGGACGTATTTTATTTCTTCTTATGCAGAGTTTTGATATTCACTTTATCTAGTGTTAACATCGAAACATCCCTCTGTTGTTGAGTGCATTCCTCTTTTACATCTTTTGTAGCAGTAACACTAAGGACATCATAACTGCACTAAACATGCACTTTCTGAAATGTTACTAGTTACTTTGAATGGCCCCTCCTATTGTAGCTTTTTATTGACATTAAGAATGCTATCTAGGCAGTAGAGAGCATAAGGGCTGTTAAAAGGGAAGGTACTCACTACACATTTATTTAATTTATATGTTTGCAATTTGCTAATTGGGTAAATGAGCTGGTGTGCTGAACTTTTCTGTCATGACCTGAAAACGTACCAAAGTACAACATTAAAGTCTAGAGCTCAAAATAGGTAATATTTAAGTGCAGAATAATCAGTTATTTAAAACTTGGCAAGTAGATGTTTTTACAAATTCACATTGTTTGTGTCTTTCGGCTTTTCCCGGTTAGGGGTCGCCACAGCGGAACTCCGGTCCGCTAATGATTGGCAGTAGATTTTTACGTGCTGGCTTGCCGGGCCTAACGCACAACCTTCAACGAAGGAACGCCCATTCACGCATGTCGCCACACAGAAGATGCTCTAACTGAGTATCGATCGAGCAACGTCTAACTGTGAGGCGACAACGCTACCACACCACCACCACCGCTATGTTTTTACAAATTCACATATTTAGAAATATATATACATTTATACATTATAGCAGTATCTAATATGTAGAATTCATAATAAGGTGTACAGAAAATTGATGTCAAAATGCAGGATTAATGCTTTAAATGGCATCATGACAGGATGTACACTTCATTGTGCAAATGATCACTAAAAGAAAATTTGAAGGCTTGCAGTGTCTGGTAACATTTTACATCATTTGAGAGGTGGTTCCATAGTGCAGGTCCTAATCTGGAGAAGGATCTTTGCCCTCTTGCATTTTTGAATTTATCTTTATTTGAATTCAATAATAGTTTGTTATTATGTAGTCAAGTGGCTCATTCAGAGGAAGCTGGCTTAGATTGCAAGGTATGACAAAGTATATGGTCAGCATACATTACAAGGTTAAGCCAAAGGAAGTCTAATGTAATGTCACTGATACAAGTAGGGGCCTTAACAGAACCCTGCAAAACATTGGTGTTACTGTATCTGCTTTCTAAGAATGAATTATTTCCATATATTTGGAATGATCAGTCCTTCTGGTAGTTTCAGAACTAACTAATTGTGTTTTAAGCAAAAGTTTGTTGTAGATTTTCTGGAATAGGAAGTTATTGGTTAACAGTCTAAAATGCCACAGATGTATCAGTGAAGACTCCAGTGGAGATATTGTCATTCATACCGATTGTGTCAGTGACAGTACTTAATAGTGTAGGTGCTGAAGGAGTTTCTACAGGCATGCTGTTGGTTCCCAAAGGGACCCATACTTATCTCTGTGTGTTAAAATGTGTTTATAGTTTATAGCACAAGTTTGAGATGGGTCTGAAATTCTTACGTTCTGTGGGAGTGGGTAGAGGAGTGATGAAAGAATGTTTGAATGCTGAATGGAGTCTATTTGTTGTGAGTGAGAAGATGAAGTTGTCTGTGAGTAGTTTTGGCAATTTTTTCATCTGAAAAACTATGGAACATAGGGTGTAGAGTGCTAAACTTGGGACCAAGAGTTTAGTTTTAAGAGTAATTCTTCGGTATGTTTAACAGTAATGGAGTTAGAGTAGAAGGGGGAGTGTTAGACATAAGAGGATATAATTGAATATAACTATTGCCATTCCCCTTATGGGGATAGTCTGGAGAAGTGGAAAAAGGGTCAGTAACTTCTTTTAAGGTTGAAAGACAGATGTTCCTATACTCTTTTAGAAAAGTTAGTTTCTTTAGATCGACGCTTTACAGTACTATCCTATTATGCCTTCTTCCTTCCCTATATATACTTACTCTTTTATCTCAAATCATTTCAAGTTTTCCTCAAAAATATCATACTGTGCTTTCTAATATATAATCTTATAATATATATGCTAGTCTAGTTTGTATAATGCCATATACTCTTTGATGTAAAATTTTGTTAAAATTGCTAAGGTGTCATGTCTTTCGGTTATTTATATTTGCTATGTGTACTTTCATTGTTGACCTGTACTCTATACTTTTCTTGTGGTATAATGTTTGTTTTTCATATTGTTGGAGCTTTTCTCCCTGGGCCTCCGCTGAAAATGGACCTGTGTACAGTCGGACTTTCCCAGTAAACAAATATTAAATAAATAAATAAGTAAATAAATAAATATGTATGTGGTTGTTCTAGACAGACAGCTTGATAATGTAGTCCATTTTATGTTAATGCTGCTTGAATTAATGCAAGTTTTAGGGATCTGTTACAGAGTATGAGATCCAAAGAAGCACAAGAAATATTTTTGAGGTATTGGGCCTCAGTTAAGTTGAATATCCCATGAAAGTATTAATTTATGGAAGATATTAGTACATTCTGGCCAGGATATTTTTAAGTTTGCTGATGGGAGTTGTGTTCTGTAATAGGTATACTTGTACAATGTATTGTCTTTTGATTAAGTAATTTAGCAGATTAGTGTGTTCTTAGTTCAGAGAGGTTACATTAATTGAAAGTAATTCTGGATGGATCTGAGTAACTTTGCATTAGGGATCTAAGGAAGTAGTATCTCTGTATGTAGAGTCAGCAGTAAGAGAAGACAGGAGCAGAATCCTTGAAAATGAAAGGGTCAGGAGTTTATAAGAGCAATTTAAAAATATGTCCCTATTTTTGGGCCTTTGTTCCCCCATTATTTTAGGTGCTGTCCATATTTCCTGCTCTAAGAGGTTGAGAGGTCTGGAGGTTTGTCTTATTCTTGAGAAGACAACATGTAGTATGTGGTAGGATAGTTCAGTTAAGAAAGAATATGTTTGCCTTCTCTTTTCATTTCCATCTCCAAGGTTAGTTATGGAGTGAGAAGAGTAGACAAGGTTACACATGGAGTGGAGAGAATGAATGCGCTATGAGAGTACTGTAGGAGAAGGGAGAAGAAATTAAGGGGGAAGAAATTAGTAAGCAAACATTTGTTGAAAGCATAGTTGTGCTAGTTAAAAAATCAGATTTATGTTCAGTGAAACAAAAACATCATGTTTTATTATTGTAGCTATTCATTTGTACAGCAATTGTTTGATCAATTTTCATATGTGTTGTCCTTACTGGACAACAGAAGACAGCATAACCACTTCCAGACAAACATTAACAGTATTTTCAGAAATGTGTGCAGTGTATCTTGGGGGATAACATAGCTATTATGCTACTAAACTCGATTTGCAGAGATGTAATATTTTGTTTTCAGTATATGCAAGCTGTTAAAGGTAGACTGAGGCACTGACAGATGCAATGACTGCACACATAATCAGAGAGGCTCAATTGCATGTTGTTCATCCCGTTTTACTTTTATTAAATAAAAAAAGTGATTAATGGTGTGGCTTACCAGAAGGCAAAGGGTACAAAGTCTTGACTATTTCAAATAACTTATGCAAACTGATCAGGCAACAGATCATCCAACAAAGGGGGGAGGAATAAACAGCAGATTGCCTTCATCAGACAAAGGGGAGGTATTTGGTATTACAGCGACATACCTTATTGGAGACTCTTGTGCTTATCCTAAGAAGGAACAAATTGAATGATAAGGTACACATTTGAAAGATGTGGACGGAGTATGCGTTACACCCTTCTATGAGGGTGATGGAGCTTGGAGTGGGTGGATTAAATAGATAAAGGAAGAAAAACCCTCCCCAGGTACAAATATCTCATCTCTTAGCTCTTTGATGGAACGAATGAATGAACAATAATGAATGAAGGAACCAGGAACATGATTTATGTTGGGGGGGTGGTGAAGAAAAATAGTTAAAACATTTAGCAGTGAGAAGTGTGTATGTACATGATAGCAATACTGGACTGTCTGCTGTAAGAGGAAACCCTGAATTTCCATCAGTTTAGAAGAGCACTGTCTTTTCTTAATCCCAGGGGTATATATAATTTCAAAACTTAGGTCAAGATTTAAAGACTCAAAGCATACTTCATAGACCCAGTGGACCGAGAAATGCTGGGAAAGAGCCAGCTCCCTGTTAAGAGATAACTATGCAGTATGGTTTCAGACCCACATAATATTGTACACCAAGTAGGTATATGTTGTGCAGTACATAGGCACATAAACTACACTGCATGAGAAGGAGTTTATACAAATAAGAGGCAGATATATAGAACTGCTCTCTACAGAAACTGTGTTACCTATTACTTGCAGAGCTGCATTTGCAGAAGTGAGTCGTCTATGCTTCTATGGGAGCACAGTTTGTGATAACCAAGGCCCTCCTTCAATATACCCACATGCACTTAGGTGCAGAGTACAAACATCAGTATACTCTCCCAGGCTCTTTATTACGTTATCGAAAAACGTGTTCATCAACTTGTATTCTTCAACCAATAAACAGTGAAAACACTAATCTCCGAATAGCCACTTCAGCAAATTTTTTCCCAGGGGAAAAAATGCTTGGTCATTGTCGGGGATTTGCCCTTTTCCCCACTGTTGTGCAATCTCGGAGTTGGTATATTTAGTTAGGGGGAGTGTGGCCAGCCTCCCACTTTGTAGGGTTTGAAAGTTTGTTTTGTTTGTGTTTGGCCAAGCAATTTTTTTCCCCTGGGAAAAAATTCTCTGAAGTGGCCGTTCGGTGATTAGTGTTTTTGGTGTTTATTGGTCAACAAATACATGTTTGATGAACACATTTTTTGATAACGTAATATAGACCCCTCTCCCATCATGTCACCCACATAAAGCTGTCACTGCTGCTGTTGATGTAGCACAGCAGCAGCATAATTTTTCCCACTTGCAGTGGTTGGTCTTACGAACATCATTCGTGCACAATAGGAGCCTGTTATAGGTAACAGTTATTAATTCTTTGGCCTCATTCAGTGATTACAAAGATCAATGGAGATGCACAGTGAGCAGTAATATTATATATATATATATATATATATATATATATGTGTGTGTGTGTGTGTGTGTGTATCAAAGGCAACAGGCAGCACAATTCAATACGTTTCTGAAAGATAGTAATCTTTTCTGCAATCAGGCACTAGCAATAATGATCCATACTGTGTATGACTGTCTCTTATACGGAGGAGCATGCAGCTGTAACCTCAGGCGGAAGCTGTGTGAGCCTGCATGCACCATACAGTAGGAGATGCACAGAGATATTATCCTGTGCAGCCTCAGCATATCATGCAACTGCTGGAGCACATTGAGTAATATTGTCTGGATGGTGGACAGTGCAGTCCTACTGTGCATCCCTGTAATATGTGAGTAAACTCCACTGTATAGGTCTGTGTACACATACATGCACTGAGATGCATACAAGCAAGCACACACTCACATGCATACACACACATGCACTTATGTGTTAACAAATGCCTGCACACACACACACACACACACACACACACGCACACACACACAAGCGCACTATTTTATTTACTGTTTTATGATACAAGATATTGCATTGTTTCTAGAATCTTCTGCAATGCTACTTATCTTCTGGCTTTGACATTTGTAAAACTACTCCCTATTGTTCTTACCAGAACTCACTCAGTTATTTTGACTTGGAACACGGCCCATGGATTTGGACTTGTCACTCTTATTGTTCTTCTTATTTAGCTTGAAATACTGATTTTTTAATCTAGTCAGGAGCCATATGAATCTCTCATCATGGTCATGATGTATCTGATCCCACATTAATAAATCATCAGTTTCATACCTCTCAACTGCACAGATTTCAATTTATATCCTAGAAGCCTTCTATTACTTGTTCAACAGCTCATGAGAATACTTCTGGTGTTGGTGAAATACAAGACAGAAATATAAGAATCTGTATATATCTACTTGTGTTATGTATAGGAGCCTTAACTGTGTAGCTCTAAAATATCTCTTCTAGTCAGGTAATCCTAAACCACCTTGTTGTAATGGAAGGATCCTTGCCCTCTTCCCCTCCCAGATAAATTCCTTCAACTCTTTATTATTATCCAGAACTTGTCCTTTGGCTGGTAAATGGCTGGTAAAAATATGCCTTACCTGTATATAATTCTAAAGGGACTGAATATATTTTCACTGCTTGTATCTTGCTATCCATATTCATAAACAAAAGCTTCCATTTTTTCAGTTTTCATATTACCTTTTTTCATTCTCTTCCCACATATCCTTAGTGGCCATAGCAGAAGCCTTTTTAATCCATTCTCCTTAATACTTCATTTTGTAGTGTCCCCATAAATATGGGTATTGGAACAATCCATGTGTGAGTACATAATTTACAAATATAGCTTTTGTTTTATCTTCATTAATTTTATATCTTGAAACAATATGATACTGTTTCAAAATGTTCCATAACACTGAAATGTCCTTTTCTGGTTTTATCAGGTACAAAATAATACTGTCTGCAAATAAAGCCTACCTTTTTTTATTACAATACCAATTATATAAAGCCTACCTTTTTTTATTACAATACCAATTATATCCTTGAATTTCTGAGTACCTTATCTTCTTTTTCAATGGCTCTAAATATAAAGCAAGCAACAAAGGGGAGGGAAGACACCCCATGCCTGTTCCCGCTGTTTAGATACCTCATCAGAGAGGACCCCTCCCACTTAACTTAGTGCCTCCTTCCCTCATACAGCCTCCTAATTAGCCTTAGTATTAGAGCAGGGCATGCAAATGCTTCCCATTGGTCAGAAAATCCCAGCTTATTCTGTTAAATGTTTTCTCTGCATCAAGACCCGCCAACATCAGTGGTATTTTCTTACAATCTGCTTCTGTCTGGATCATCATTATTTTATTAATATTGTCAAATGTTTGTCTTCCCTCCACAAAACCACATTGATCCATATCTTTCAATTTTGGCAACACCTTTGACATTCTTTTAGCTATTAAATACATAAACACTTAATAATCATGTTTTAACTTGCAATGGACCTATATCTGATTGGATCTGATGGGTCTTTACCATCCTTAGGTATTACAGCCACAGCAGCTTTTTTCCAGGATGTTCGTGCTTCCCCTCATTTTAAAAGAACTGTTAAACAAAACATTCCAGATATTTATCACTTTCTCTCCTCTTCGATTCTAAGCTTTTACAGGAATACCATCTATCCCTGAAGACTTTCCTGCAGATTTATTATATGTCACTATTTTTATTTCATCTCCTCCTATCTTAATTGTTAAGCCTCATCTACCTCTAACCATAGAATACTTTAGTCTTCCATAAATATTACCATTTGTGCTCTTTCTTGATTTCCATATTTCCCTGCTTTATACAGATTTTCATAAAATTTCTGAAATATCTCTAATACCTCTGCAGATCTCGGATTATTTTTCTTGTTATAGGCAAGAATATGTATGTTTCTAATGCCATAACTCATGTATATACACTATAGCTTTCTTCTTCTTCTTTTTTTTTTTGTGCCGCAATTTCTGGTCTGCATCAGTTACTGAAAAGAACTTGGCATTTGCCATTGTAGAGACCACTGCTTCAACCGTAAGCAGTGAATAATGCTCTCCTTGATAATGTGCAGAGAAATAAAATATTAAACTTGCCTTGTTTCATTAAAGTAACCATACTATTCATCCATTCTGTATTCTGTAATTGCTGCTTAATGGTACGCAATCTTTTAGTTCGTATCAGTTCTTGCTCTTTTCAAGTGCTGAGACCTATGTATACTTTCCTTGTGCATACCTCTCAACTGTACAGGTTTTCACAGAATGTCCAGATTTTTGCCCCATAGTTTTGGTCTATTTCTCATAAAATTGTGGTTTTCTGATAAATCACTGGCAAATCACTGAGTGTTAAAGCCAGAAAATAATGACAGATATTTCAGTTTCAGATTCCATACCCTTCAGAAAACTGAAGCTAATGCAAAATTTTCTAAGTTTGTAAGAGCAATATTTAAAAAGTGTCCCTATTGGGCCATTTTGGGCCTTTTGGCCCTTACCTCACCATTATTGATGGTTTTGTCCAGATTTCTTGCTCTAAGAGGATGAGAGGTATGTTGTACAGTATATCACTGTCATGGCATCAGAAAACATCTTCAGGTGCTGTTCTTTTGCGAAGTTTCCTAAACCTGTAAATGAACCAGTTTAGTTAAAAAAGATTTTGTTGGAATGAATGGGTACAGAACTGATGGGTCTCTGTGACTGTATGACTTGCTATACAACTTTATAACACTTTGCTTTCTTACTGTGATTTACTTTTACCACCAGTATCTACTGACAAATGATGCAAAATATTAAGAAAAGTAGCTGCTTATGTTTTGCAGTGTGAAATAGGATCTTGTATCTTTTGATCCCTTGGCTTCACTTGGAAACCATAAATATTTTATCACTGCGAACATGGCATGGTTTTTTTTGGTGTCTTTTAGCTTCAGTGGTTCAGAAATGCCTTCAGACAAAATTTTACACTTTATTTTGTTTAAGCATTTGCTTATTAGTTCTCAGCATTTCTTGTAGTCTGACTTGTAAACTTATCCCAGTGCTTCTGATACATTTTCAAACGTCACTGCATCATCTCTTTTCATTGTAGTAGTGCTTATCTTGGTTAACATTAAAAGGTTATCCAAGGTACTGAAAAACATCATCAGGACAACTAAAACTTCCCATGAACTTAGGCTATCATCAGAACTTAAGGAAAATTAGAAATCTTTCTTTACCTACACTGGGAAGTTATGAAATACCACCAAACGTTTGCTGTGATCTCATCCAAAATGGCACTAGTTAGTCTAATCCAATGGATACTGCAGACATAAAGGCAAACAAATTCAGAGACACTTAAACCAAAGCCTACATATACCCAAGCACCAAAACCCCTCTATTATCAGAAAAGAACACTTGCTGAAAGCATTTTCCAAAACAAAACAAAAAACACATCCTGTATGGGACCTGATAAAATACTTGGCTACCTGCTGAAAAAAAAAAAAGCACTAAACATTCAATACTGTAACCACCACAAGTATTCAATCCAAATTTGTCCACTGGCTTTATCCACATGGTTTTCTGCACAGCAATTGTAATGCCTCTTCATAAGGATTTGCCCTCCATGTGCCCATCAGTCTGGAATGGTTAAAACAGACGCAATAAACTACAAAATAAAAAAGTTTGGCTTTGTTAAAGGTAAACCCTGTTTAATGAATCTGGTAAATTTCTTCTAGAGGGTAACACAAGCTGTGAACAGTGGCCATGTTGCAACAGTGCTTAGAAAATTCTTCCATCTGGCACAGCTGATTACAAAGCATATTTCCTCTGTCTGAAGAAGTCACGACCCCTCTATATTCTGCAATGATCAGATTCATTATAAGACAATACTCCATTTAGGATGTACTTTACTAAACATATCAAGAAGTTTCAGAGACCTCATTGGTTCCTGACAAAAAAGACCAAGGGACTTTAAAGGATCTGAGATATCCAGAGAGGCCAGAGGACTTAACCCTGCATTCAGTGTCTTGCAGACAATTTAGGGGTGCTCTTTGCTTTGCCTTCTGGGTCATAACTTTTATTTTTTCCACAAAATAAAAAGTAACATATGTTCAGTAGGCCACGTCTACTTCACTTAATACCCTGCTCATTGTTTAACTGTTTCTTATGTTAATAACTTCTGTTTTTTATTAACAAGTCTTGTAGCTCACCAAATTCATGGCCATTTGCTCTCAAAGCACTCTCCAAGACTCAAAACAAGCAAGACAAACCAGTAAAAGACAATATAAGCGGGCGAAAAACTGAGCGATGTCAAAATAATGTAAAAAGTTCACGTTTTATTAGTGCTTTCAGAGAGGTCTGTGCCTCCCCTTCTTCAGATATCAAACAAACCAATTAACACACTTAATATACTGAATTCAAAACAAAACAATTAAACAATTAAGTTAAGATAGTATCACTTAAACCGTCTTAAAAAGACATATAAAAAACAGTTCTTGTGTGCATAAGGCACTATTTGGACAAGCAAACACGCATTGTTAAGAAAGAATATGTAAACTAGTTTAATTATAAATATAAAAAACTATACAATAAACTGTACTAATATTATTAATATCATAAAATTGAGCGGTGAATATCACTCATAATCAAGTAATGTTGTTAAATAAAACCACTATTAAAAAATTTGCCAAATTTAAACAAAGTTTTTATATAGCAGTCCGTTAATGTAAATAGATGAAAATATATATATATGTGTAAATAGCTGTTATAAACAGCTAAAAATATACTACCGTATATTATGTTCCATTTTCATAGCACGATGTAATGTGCATGTCAAATAATTAATTTAAAATTTACGATTAAACTACTTTAAATAACCTTCATATACAAACATAAAAAGTAATAATAAACTGTGGATAGTAAATGATAAAAAAACCCCATTAATACCAGGCTATTCTCTAAACCATTATAAAGAGATAAATAGATGGTATATGTAACACGTTGCTAAGATGGTACCCCACAATATATGTTAGAAATAGGAAAAAACTAATTCTTTATAGTAGAATAAACATAAGCTGTTCACCTTAAAGTTATATATACTCCTGGTTAAATATATTGTATCTTATATTTATAGTAAAAAGGGAGTGATTTATCTTCGTAAAGCTAAACATTTCAAGATACTTTTAATTGAGACGTATTCAGTGAGGCCTGGAAATGTGGGGGCCACTGTTCAAATTTGCCACATGATTTCATCTGTCTCAAGTTGTAATTGCCAAGGCCCCCCTCTTACATCTACTTGCCTTTGTTGCAATATAATAAATTTAAACTTATGATCGGGGGACTCAATGATATGTCTAGCTAGTGCGTTAGATGTATCTCTTTTACTAATAGCATATTGATGTTCGTATATGCGCTGCTTGATTTTCCTCTCCGTTTTGCCAATGTAAAACGCAGCGCATTGATCGCAACAAGCTGTATAAATTACTCCCTTAGTTTCACAATTATATCTACCTTTAATGTGATATGTCCTCTTTCTAATGATAACTTTATTATCTGTGCGTATATGTTTGCATTGTTGACACGACCCACATTTGCACATTCCATTATTCCTACCGTGACTGATACTCCTCTTTCTTTCCAATAAAGCTTTCAAGTTTGCTCCTTTTCTATAAGTTAAATTAGGCTTTTCTCCTAATATTTTAAAGAGCCCACTGTCTTCAATAATAATAGACCGATTTTTATTTAACATTTCCCTTATTTTAAGGTGGTTAAGAGAATAAGTACAGAGGAAACTGGTCTTTAAAGTGTGTTCTCTGTTATTTATAACAGTGTTATATTGATCTTCTATGTATTCAACATTTTGGGCAGAATGATTCTGTAGTAAGGGGTTTAAAATAACCCGTACTTCGCTTATGACCAACTTCTAAAAAAATGTTGACTACCATGGGTTCAGGATAACCTCTGTTGGTGAACATAGTCTGAATAAGCTTACATTCTTCACCAAAGTCAGTCTCATCAGATACCATTCTTGCCGCCCTTACCATCTGCCCTTTAACGACTGCTCTTTTTTGATGGTAAGGGTGGCTACTAGTAAAATGCAGAAAAGAATTAGAATATGTAGGCTTTCTGTAGATTGTACTTTTATATCTAGAATTAGCTATGTCTTTAGTCAAGCTAATATCTAGAAAGTTAATACTAGTGTCTTCCAAGCTATAAGTAAATTCAACTCTGTGCCTTGCAAAGGACAAATGGCAAGTAAATGGCTAATTCTTCCTCAGTTTATAACCTCTGCTGAATCTTTGCTAATTGCTGCTTTTTTTTTCATCAACAAGAAACATGAAAGAGTAAAGTATATTCAAGGCATCCTCCTCACTGACATTTAGAAATGTGTCACATTACACCTTTTCAGGCTACTAGGATAATCTGCTTCTTGTGACAAATACATTTCTTAATCCTGAGCTTGCAGTTCTCTACTGGATTGTCCTGAAGTGAGAGGATTTTCAGCTGTTGCAGGTGGAACATTTCCCATGGTGAGTTATTCTTTTGCACTGCTAAGTATATAAACTCTTGAAAACAGATGTATTCTTTATTCCATGCACATATGCTTCCCCACTTTAAAACCTTGAAACTGATGATGCTTATAAGCATGATCTGTGAGCAACACACATGCTGCAGACGAGATTCTAGTCTCTGAGAACTGCTTATTCTGACTTCCTTTCTAGTAATAGTATGTATTACAAGGGGAAACTGCTGCCAGTCACTAGACATCAATAATATACACCCATACGGTACAAGGATCTTGATAGCCATCAGTATGCATCAAACACACTGTCTCATGAGTGTCGAGTTTCCATGACATCTGTGGAACAAAACTGATTGGTCAAGCCTATTATGGTGCATAAAATCTCTTCCTGTCAGCCCAACAAGCATTGTCTTGCATGCAGTAGTATCATACACTGGCTGTTTGTCATCCATCGTATTTCCATGCCACCCTACAAATCCAGCTATACTAAAGGCTAGACTAGCTGTTCTTCAGCAGCTAGAATGCGCATTATCATTTGTTAGCCATTATTTCAGCAGCTAGAATGCGCATTATCATTTGTTAGCCATTATTTCAGCAGCTAGAATGCGCATTATCATTTGTTAGCCATTATTTCAGCAGCTAGAATGCGCATTATCATTTGTTAGCCATTATTTCAGCAGCTAGAATGCGCATTATCATTTGTTAGCCATTATTTCAGCAGCTAGAATCGCATTATCATTTGTTAGCCATTATTTCAGCAGCTAGAATGCGCATTATCATTTGCTAGCCATTATTTCAGCAGCTAGAATGCGCATTATCATTTGTTAGCCATTATTTCAGCAGCTAGAATGCGCATTATCATTTGTTAGCCATTATTTCAGCAGCTAGAATGCGCATTATCATTTGTTAGCCATTATTTCAGCAGCTAGAATGCGCATTATCATTTGTTAGCCATTATTTCAGCAGCTAGAATGCGCATTATCATTTGTTAGCCATTATTTCAGCAGCTAGAATGCGCATTATCATTTGTTAGCCATTATTTCAGCAGCTAGAATCGCATTATCATTTGTTAGCCATTATTTCAGCAGCTAGAATGCGCATTATCATTTGTTAGCCATTATTTCAGCAGCTAGAATGCGCATTATCATTTGTTAGCCATTATTTCAGCAGCTAGAATGCACATTATCATTTGTTAGCCATTATCTCAGCAGCTAGAATGCGCATTATCATTTGTTAGCCATTATTTCAGCATTTTTGAATTGCTTTGATCTAAGAAGCTGCTACATAGCAATTTTCATGCAGGAGGATGATGCTTGCATTTGCATGCTGTTTGCTGCCTTATGCAGTGTAGATTGGGTAAATCTACTTTCCATGTTTCATTACTAATTTTACAAATCACATCCTCACTAAGCATTCCTACTCCATGCATAGAATTGTTCACAGTGCCTAGACTGTTTGTGAATATAAATCATATTACCTTAAAGAAATGTTTTTACCTACATTGGATATTCCTACATCTAATTCTAACTCCAGCCGTAACTAGGGGCTATAAATTTAAGCTTATGCTTAATATTTATGAAGGCTTTAGAAGACATGAGCTCAGCATTTTAGGAGCTCAGACATGCTAGGTCCTTTGTCAGTTACAAACATAGTGAATATCCGGTTGAGAAACAAATGCTTTGCAATGCATGGTAATGCATGTGCACTGCGAATGGCACACACACTACTGACACTCATTCTTTTCTTTTTAGCCCGTCCACTTCACAGCACTTCTTTTAGTTTGGTATGGAGCCATTGTTTGCACAAGCGATTCTTCCTGGAATGTTTTTTTAGCCCATCCACTTCACAGCACTTCTTTTAGTTTGGTATGGAGCCATTGTTTGCACAAGCGATTCTTCCTGGAATGTTTTTTTAGCCCATCCACTTCACAGCACTTCTTTTAGTTTGGTATGGAGCCATTGTTTGCACAAGCGATTCTTCCTGGAATGAGGAATATTCTTGAGTTAATCACCCCTCTATTGAAATTTTTTAAACTTTTAACTTTTTCTGTGATATCTTAAGAATGTTATATCAATGCCAAAGAATGCAGCTATCTTGACAACATGTAGTGACAGTAACTCATATATAACACTCCAGTTATTTTTTTGGTCCTAAAAGTAGTAGTTTATTCTGTTTTTCTCATCTGCTACATTTCATTTTTTCATTTTTTGTTTTTTATTTTGATTTTAAATTTAAATCCAACATCACAGTTCACCTGTCTTTTTAATTATTTTGGCATAATTGACAGTTGTGTTACTTCCCTGGTTTACTTCATCTGATATTTCTGTCTTACTTTTATATTAATTAATTTGTAATTAATTTATCTGCTAGGACTAGTATTTGAGTAATAAAGATGTTCTGCATTGGTCAACTCTGAGCAGTCAATGACTAGGAAGTTCAACATTTTAGTAATTTTTGCAGGGAGACAATGAAATAAAATGTAAATTGAAATATGTGCTTCCGAATGCTTTCAACTGTATGTATTGTACAACTGATATTATTGCATAACTGTTCATAATTTTGATTTTCTAAGATTTCTTTTCAGTTTTAATACTAAGATGTACATTATTACTTCTCTTACTTATTTCAGCATTCACAAGTATTCAGTACTCTGTATGTTTCTGCTTAATTGTATGTCTCAACTAGTTGGACCAATCCATCCAGCCAGTTAACAAATGAATGGATGAATAAATAAATAATTTAGAGATACAAGGTAAGTTAAGTTGGGTTGTATGTGTGAATATACTTTAAGACAACAAAGTTAGAGTGGGGGAATTTACTATTCAATAAATAAAAAGAGTGACCGAGTGTATAAGTTATAACTTTAGAAACAATTTTAACTTAGTCTTTGATTTTTTTTCTGTTGCTAATTCCTTTCACACTGTGTTGTCTTTTCCAAAAGCACTATCAAACCTTTCCATGCAATTAAAGAGGATATCTCAAGTGATCTCATACAATATTCACTTGCATTCAGAATTCTGTATGAATGAATAGTTTACACAAAAGTGTTTATATTTATGCCAAACCAGTTATTCTACTTGCACATAAAAAGTGTATTCACAACCACATTTATTGCAATGTATCCATTGTGTATGCATCTGTGTATTCACATGTGCACATGTATATACGTTTTTTACATAAGCAGACTGTTGTGGTTACAACAGAACTGGAGAAGTTATCCAAGTGGCAATACAGAATACAGGGTTAAATCTAGGAGCTGCTAATGCACTTCACCTTATGTTCTTAGGGGTGATTTCCTCAGCTGCCATTTGTCTGCTGTGTGAATCTGGGACCAAACAGTACATTTGGATTACCCTGTAAAAATGACAGCGTTGCTTACAGGCTTCAGGTGGTTAACGGGATAATTAAAACAGTGAGCTGCTCACAACAAAAGCAGCAGCATGTGTTTTGGTAGGGGAGCTGGCGTATTACCAGTGAGCCCCTACAAAGGGCACAGCACGGAAGAGTAAAAATAGAAAGTGAGAGAATGCTCTAGATGCCAGGAATGTTGTCCTGAACGGGGGTGGGTAGTTCCTGTGGTTTGTACAAAAAAGAGGGAAGGGCTCATAATTAACATTTTGGGAGACAGGATCATGAAATGTGAGCCATATGGGGCCAGAGAGTGAATTTTATCCCTGCTATAGAAGAACTCAAAAGAATGCAGACTGCAACTGACAGCTGGATGGTGCCTTGTATTTGAAACAAGACAGCTGGTCCCTAAGAAACTTGGCTGACTTTATTCACCTAGATATTACTTATTTGTTAAAAAAAATACTGTTGCAACCTTCAAATCAAATCTCATTGTCAAATGCACCTAATCCTTATTCTAATTCTGTATTATGTCAGCAACAGTTAGATTTTCATATTCTTTAAATTAAAAGAAATAATGTAGCACAGAGAACCGCAATGAGTTAACACAGCTGGTAATTTTACCACAGAAATTTAAGCAGTACTGACAGGCATAAACCTACTTTCTTCAACACTTATGAAATAAATATGTTATATTCAGGAGCACAGAAGAAACCTAAAAAGTGATATAAGAGTGTTTATTTACAACCAGATTTGGTTAAACCACTCAGTAGCAAAACAGATGTGTGCAAATGGTATATGAAGCCAGGCAAACACAATTAGAAATACTCCCCCCAGAGGTTTCTAACTAAAAAAGAGCACTGTCCCTGTATTCAACACCTTTCCTGAAGGGAGATCTATGCCTTGCATTCCGAGCCATTAGGTAGTCAGCAGTCATGGATCTTTTGTACTGCTAAAGCTCAAATAGTTTTACAAAGAAGAGAACACAGGATCCAAATCTTCACCAGCAGATATATAAATCAAGGTAGAGAAGTTCCTTATGCAGCATTCTCCTCACCCCTGCAATAGGCCCTTACTGCACAGTAATTAGTGTGATACATTATCTTCCTTCATATGGGAACTAGATGACTGGATAGGTATTCACAAATTCACCCCTGCTTACCTGGCCTGCTCCTCCGTGAGAAAAGAGCTTAAGTTTGAGGGTGGGTACTGTGAAGGTGCAAATGATCCTAAGACTTAATTACCGTGTAATGTCAATGATCTTGTGGTGTACTGTATATTTCCTGGTGACAGAAAAATTAAATAAAATGCAAAAACAAAATTGTGTAGGTGCTTCTCAGTGCAATCGACAACTTTATGTGCTATATACTGGAGCATAAAAGATAACATAGCTTTCTTCATAAATTCTTAATGAGTTTCTATGATTTCTTTTCAATTATGCCACTGTTTTGATGACACTTGCTGTAATGTTATATACAGTCAGAAACTAGATAGTATTCATTGCCTGAGATTCATATTAGGTTAGTACACTACACAGCACAAAACACGGTGGTAATCAGCCATGACCAGGAGGCAAGCAACTTAAAGATACAGGCTGAATTCCACTCAAGGAAATAGCTTGATATACAGTACAGGCAGATAAGTTCATAATGACATGGAAATGAAGAGCCCCATTCAACTGAGCTACACAAAATGTGCTAAAGGAAGAAACCATTCTGTCAAAAACTCCACTTTGTACACACATTCCTTACAATAAAACATTGATATATGCATCATCACCACAGAGACCTGGTTCAAGAACATTATAAGCGCTACCTCAGTGCCAAGATTTAATGTCTATCACACGATCAGGCCTACCACATTAGATGAAGGCACTAAAGGTGGCAGTGTCTCTGTATTCTTAAAAAACACTATCTCCAGATTTGTTAGAAAAGATTATGACCTAGAACTCCTCTTATGATATCATAACCATCTTAAGGACACCCTGTATGCCCCACTCGGCCCATACCTCCTACCTAATTAGTATGGCGTTCATGTGTATTAAACCAAACACTATTCTATTCTCCTTGGTGACTTCAACTATCCCTCCATAAACTGGGAGACCTACACATCCTCCAATGAGTGTCAGTTTTATACTTTTCTTCTCTAAGGTTACTAAGGATGATTGAATTTTGATGGCAAAAACTAGCTTTTCTGATAAAAAAGCTCCTCTCTTGAATATAGGTAAAAGACTGGAAACTATACAGAACGTGAGAGTGCACCAAGTTTGGATGAGTTAACTTATGTTTTTCATTATTTAATAAATGAACAGTTAGAAGTATTTAAAGAATTGTTGCAAGAACTGTGGGTGGAAAGAGATAATAGAAATGAGAAATATGATTGTGTGGTTACATTTATAAAGAAAGGAAAACTGAATTAATTATTTAGTAATTGGAGATCATTGGTGCTGACCGACACTGCCTATGAAATTTTTACCAACGTTTTACAAAAGAGAGGGAGTTAAATAGCTCATAAGATAGTCAAAGCAGTAGAATATGGAATTTCAAAAGGGAAGAATATTACAGACTTATTATTAATGAGGGATATCGCAGAGATCCTAAGGACTGGGAATAAAATTGTTGCCACTAGCATTTGGCAAATGTACAAAAAAGAAAAAAAAAAAAAAGAACTTCAGTGGTTTAAATATTAAAGTGTTGGGAATTAATTTTGGAGGTGGAAGACTGCATGAGAGAGAGGTGGATTAAAACAAATGAGAGAAAAACATACGGAGATGGATATGACATATGAAGAGAGGGTCTATTTGGTGAACCTGATGTTATTAAGTAAGCTGGGGTATTAGGGATTGGTTTGTCAATTTTTTGATCATTTAGAAGCAGGATTTATTTATTTTTGTTGTGGGGGATCACATTTGGATTCTTGTAATATAGGATGAAATGAAAGACAAAGGAATATTAGGCAAGATACAGCCAGTCTTGTTCCTGAATACCCTCTATTAAAGGAACATTATCTCTAACATTTATGAGAGGCTAGGGTTATTACAGCATTTAATAAGAAAAAATTATGAGGGATTTGTGGCGGAATTGGGTAATACCAAGACTATCATAATAGATAAAGAATTTTGCTATGGCTATTGTTAAAAACATATATTATGGTAGGAAGTATTTAGGAAAGATTATAGAAATTGAGGTGATATATCAATATTTTAGGAATATTTTAGGAAAACTATATGTTATTAAGTGAGACAAACTAAGCTGCTCTAAAAATGAATGACAGAGAAAGGTATAGATAGGACTTGGATATATGGACTTGTTAGTGGAGACATTGCCATACAAATCCTATGCAAGGGGAAATGAAATACAAAATGAAAGGAAAGAGGCATGTATGTTTTTTTTAAATATGCAGCAGAAAAGATGCCACATCACTCTTATTTTGAGTGCAGTATTATTGTGATTTTTGGTAGGGAGGTTACTGAAGAAATTCGGAATATTTTTGAGAATGTGTTAGAAGACAGTACAATTTATGATTATCATAAATCATTAAATAAGTAGTATATAGATATGCTAGGATAGTAGTTTTGGCATTGTGGGTGATATGGAATGGGAAATGTGATAAGATTTTCTTGATAAGAAGTGAGAGGATACTTGATAAGAACTGAGAGGTTAAAAGGGGTATTGCCATAGTACAAAAACAGTGTATTGAAGTAATGTAAAGTGTTTATCATATAGATGTGACGTTAATTTGACTTCTGGGAAATGAGTCAGCTGATGTGTCATTTGTAATATAATTTACGGATTTTGGAATAAAGTACCCTTACTCTTTTTTATTAGTGCCGTGGGGTCTTTTATGTCGACCTGAACTACCACCAGACTCAAGCAGATGGGACCTTGGATTAGGTGAAGGAAGTCTGCATTGTTTGTGCAGCTATTTGTTATTCATGCCTATTAAAATGAGAGATACTATGTGTCCTTACCTGAAATAATAGTAAAAAATCATTACATGAAAGAGGCTTATCCTATTAACAGTTGCTGCATTGCTTTACAAAAGGATGGGGTTCATCTTCCTCTCCTGGCTACATATCCATTCCTAGGCTTGAATTGCTTTTAGAATGGAAATCTGTGGCAGAATTTTCCATCATATGACAAGCTTAATAAAAAGATGACAGTATTTATCCAATACTAATTCCTTTTCTAGCAAGAATATAACTTAATTCTGAGCATGTAGACAGAACACAGAACCTCCAGTTAGCTTTTACCACACCTGTGTCTCACCTGTAAATATATATAACTGAACCAAATTCTCATTCTTCTCACTCTAATGCTGTTCACAGCCAATCCAATCATATTCACAGGAACAGTCCAATGCATGGATCCTCTAAGCTTACAAATTCAGCTAAATTAATAATACCATCTCCCTCATACATTCTGCAAGCTGCCGATATTGCCCTCATCTCTGTTCCTCACTGATATTCCTTTCCTATATAAAAAAGAGGTAGTAGAAACCATAATGTACACTGAAACCAATACTGAAAATAAAGAAGCTAAAAAGGTGATATTTTTATGTTGTTATATTTATGTTTAGTAATATGCTTGTATTTTTATTATTACGATTTACGTTTTACGTAGATTGGCAGTTATGCAGTGTTTATGAATATGATTTGACATGACCATGTGATTGTTCGTATCTTAGCTATGATGAATGCATTTGCTCTCATTGGTTGTGTTTAAAGCCTTGATCAGGTAGGATAGTAGTTAAGTGAATGTTATGTAGTTATATTTTATGGTCTAATGAAGCTATTGTAAATTGCGAAAGCACTTTCCAAACTTATTAAAATGTTTTCAGTTTTTACGTGATGCTTTAAGTTTATATTTTTTGCTGGACAGTATAGTCATGCCATGTGTAAGTATGTTTTTTTCTAACTCTTTTTCATATTGGATTGCTTTGAGTAAACCACACAGTGTATTGCCAGAGGTTTTTGTTTTTCTGCTGATATTCTTTTCCTGTTGAGAAAAGCTTGAACAGTCACATAATTTAATACAGGTAGCATTCATCATAAATTCAGTATCCTACAATGTAGGTTCCAAGTGTATCATGAGTGCATACGAGCTGTAACAGAAGTGTAGATGAGGACAGATGGCAGAATTTCTGCTTCATTAAACTTACTCTACAAGTCTTGCCAGAGTCAGTGATCTGGATCAGGAATTAGAAAATGTCTTCCATTGATAGTTTTCAGGTGCATCCCTGTATATTTATAACTGGTTTATCCTAATTGATCAAATCAAGAGCTTAGAAAGTCATCTTAAGTTTCCTGTTGGTGTCATCTACAGTCCTAACCTAAATTCTAAGTTTGAAAGTCCTAAATAGAACTGAGTGCATGTCATTATGTTTGCATGTTTTAGCAGTTACTGGCCCTTGGAGAAAAGGAAACATTACAATGTCAAGTAATAGTATTCCTATTTTAGGGAAAATCTTTCAAGATAGTAACCAGTTAGAACATACAAACATGAGATATAATGAACAGCAGCATTTGACATTCCAGATTGTTGGAAAAGCAGTATTATATGTTTTATATTTAAGAAAACATGATAAAACAAACCCTGCCATGTTCTGACCTATCTGCTAAGATCATGAGCCTTACTGGCTGATCTATAAGTGCTTTATAGGAGGTCATCTTAAGTCTACTACTTGTACCATCTACAGTCCTCTTCAAAACTTTATATTCTAAGTCCTAAATACTCTGGATGGTATGTCACAGTTTTTAGTAGAGTCCAGCTCTGCCACCCTGGGCAACTTCAATGTTAATTGGATCCAGAGCAGCAAAGGGTCAATAGAGACCTACATGGAGAAAATGTTCTTCACTTACTTGATTTTCAACAAAAACAAAGTTGCCTAATTTCTAAGTATCTCCTTTTAGACAGGTTTCTTATGTTCGATGCATGAAAATTCAGCAGTTCAGGTGCTTCTCCCATTGTTTTAGTGTATGCCATATTATTTCTAGGGCCAAATTCATATAACACCGTGATCACTGATAGGACTGTTAGGCACAATGATGAGTTTTTACTAGTCACTAAGCATTATATCACAAAACACCTGCAGCTCTACTTTGAGTGTATGCTTAATATGTTTCTACTGCCAGACAGGTAATTCCCAAAACATAATAAAGAGAGTTGTACAAAGATCAACCCTACGGGTATTTTTGGAAGTAACAAAAGCACATACACCAAAAACTCAGCATTTGCTACATTTAAAATGCTTAAATCTGAAGACTCATAAATTCAGTTTAGTACCTCTCAACCTCTTAGATCAAAAAATCTGGACAAAGCCTACAATGATGGTGGGGCAAATAGGGACAGATTTTAAGTATTGCTCTTACAAACTTAGAAAGTTGATAGAATAATAGATTTTACATTAGCATGAACTTTCTGAAGGATGTGGAGTCTTAAACTCAAATGTTTGTCATTATTTAATTACTTCAATCCTCAGCTATTTGCCAGAAAAGTAAAGATTTTAGGAGGAACACACCAAAAATATGAGGCAAAATTATTGACAGTCTGCAAAAATCTGTACAGTTGAGAGGTACAGTGCAAAAAAGTAATAAAAAATAAAAACCTTTTTATCTGAAAACTCTTAAAACTATGTTATTTTGCAGTCCAAAAAGGCTTCTCATGAGATTAACAATCAAGTCAGAAGAAGCCAGGTGCAGAAGCGTAGGCAGCAAAAACTGCTGCCCAAGTGTGTTGACCCAAATTCATTTGGTGGCTCCAGATCCTGTTGGAAATGACTGGGGGGGGGGGAGTGATGAGGCATGGCTTTATTGCTTCCATTCATGAGGAAGGATAGGGACAAATGCCTAGGGTGTTTCAAGACATCAGCTTCATCAAAGGACACTAGAGACCACTGGGAAATAAGGTGAAGAGTTGGTCACAGCTCACAAAATTGCCACTCATGGAGGCAGAGATGTTCCTCCCAACATTCAGTTGAAACCACCTCAGATTATGTAGAATGCATTCTTGAGGACTAGAGAATTAACTTGTCAAAAATTATTTTTTCAGTAGTAGTCCTGTGGAAGCCTGTCACAATGATGTCTTTTCCTAAAGTGCATTTCCAAATAATTTGAATTGAAAAAGCTGACTCATATGCTGGTGTCCCTTTCCTCATACGACTTTCAAAGGTCCTTGAGAGGATAGTGTCTCGTCTTCTAGTCACTTGTCAGTATTTACAGAATCTTCAGTAACAGCCAATATGGCCTCCACAAAGAATGTATTATTCAAATTATAGCACACTTTTCCTAAATGTCTTATTCATCATGCATAATGGAAAAATAAGTGCCACTGTTTTATCATTTGCCAAAAGCTTCTGATTCATTTCAGTACACTAATCTGGTAAGTTTAAACTCTACAAACTGAGAACTATATGCATACCTCTCAACCTACAGACACTCAAAATAGGAGCAAAGACCCTTGAAAAATAACAGCATCCAGCTAAAAGTCCAGACATCTAATCAGCATCAAATCTGAAAAACAAATAGTGCATAACTAATAGGAATGTGAGATACTAAGAAGCACATTTAAAAATATAAGCACATTATCAAACAGACAGTGTAAAATCTATAGAGTTTACTGAACTACATTGCAAAATTCTACCATACAAGGTCTTTATTGCTTTAGGAAAATGAAGATTTAAGATGGGTGCCATCTTTCTTTAAATTATTCTGGCCACTAGGATAAAATAGTTATGTATCGCCAAAAATAGGGACATCCTAAATCAAGCCTGAAAATAGGAATGCTCCTCTAAAATAAGGGCAGCTGAGAGGAATAAGTCTATATGTCAATTATCTGGCTGAAAAGGTATGTTAGTAACTGTTCATTTAAGGTTATTAAATCCTCTCTCATCTGGTCTCACTCACAATCGACTCCAACAGTTATCCATTATTTTTATCAATGTTTTTGATGTCAACCTCTCAAAAACTTTTGTGCCATTTTAGGTAGGCGATGTGATTATTTGATCCACTGACTAATTTTCACATTTCAGTTAGCAAAGTCTTAATTTAGGCAGGCGATGTGATTGTTTGGTCCACTGATTAATTTTCACATTTCAGTTGGCAAAGCCTTAAGCCACGGTGGTACAGTGGTAGAGTTGTTGCCTCACAGCAAGACGTTCGCCTGTTCAATTCTCAGCTGGAGTGCCTTCTGTGTGGACTCTGCATGTCCTCCCCATGGTCAAGTGGCCTCCGAAAGACATGCGTGAATGGGCGTGCCTTCGCTGAAGGTTGGGTGTCGGGCTGGCAACTCGGCACCATAAAAATCTACTGCCAATCATTAGCGGACTGGAGTTCCGCTGTGGCGACCCCTAACCAGGAAAAGCCGAAAAGACAAACAAGTTAGCAAAGCCTTCCTCCTAAATTTGTAAAAGATTAATCAGTGGTTCAGCAATACAAGCCTTACTCTATAACTTTCAGAAAAACATAGGCCAGGCTATTTAGTACCCTGGAAAAGCTCAGCAATGTACCCAAATGTGAGTTGCTGATCCCCACCTCCAAAGAAGGCAGGTAGCCTACATGGAATAATTTTAATAACTTTGAATGCCATTTGACCCACCTATGTCCTTCAGTCCACATACAAAAGTTCCTAACTAATATTAAAGTCATGCTTAGTACTTGTTACAGAATATCTCACTTGATAACTACACAGGGTAGATGTGTAATGGGAAAAATAATCTTACATATCTGAGAACATGAACTACCTGGGACTGTTGCTGGTTTTCTGAGCTATTGCAATAGGCTACACATGGAAATGAAGAGAATCTGTAAAGTTATTCACAATATTCCAATGCAAGATCATCATGCCGATACCATGCAAAAGAATAATGTTTCATTTTATTGCTGAAAAGTTTGTAATAAGAGTCTAGTCTTCTGTCTGATTTAAAATGTAGTGCATTAGAAATATAGCTTTAATTAAGATCAATTCTTAAAAACAAAGCTTACTTATATCCCTTTATAATAGTTGAAACCTGCTACTGACAGGAATTGTACACAAAGGCCTTTTCATTTAGGCCCCTACAATAAAGAATGTGATACCCAAGGCTTCTTGTCCTGCAAAAGCTATCTTGTCTAGCAGACGTATGTCCTGCTATTCCAAAGAATATCAGCTTAGTCTTTGGAGCAAAGAGACACTGAGTATTCAATATGCTGTGATGGCTGAACTGCTGGTTCTGCAGTTCTACAGTTTTTGTTTGAACTTTGTTATGCATTGCTAACTTTTGTTATGAAATTATTGCCTCCTTGTTATACACGTTCTTGGTCTGCTATATGTGATAGTATCCTTAGGCAGGTCATTATTAAGGGATATTTGTCATGTTTTTCTTCATTTTTCTCACTCTGTTCAAATTTCTGTATATGTTACTGTTTTATATCATAGTGGAAAAAGGGACTGTTGCAATAAATAAAATACATACTACATATGAGTCTATAAAATCATTAGAATAAGAACTATGCATTTGATTCACGACAGTATGATTAAGTTATATTTCGTTTATTTTCATTCCAGTTCAGGGTTGTTGGAAGCCAGAACCTATTCCCAGAAAGCAAGGCAGATAAGGTAACAAGTCACAAATGGTATATTAATCAGTCAGTGGCCAGCCAGTCAGTCATGTATACACATGAACAATTTACAGATCAATACAGTTTTCCATGATTTGGAACTTTGGGGGCGGTGTGGACCAGAGACCATGCTGCTTTGTGGGTGTGTGGACCAGAGACCATGCTGCTTTGTGGGTGTGCGGACCAGAGACCATGCTGCTTTGTGGGTGTGCGGACCAGAGACCATGCTGCTTTGTGGGTGTGCGGACCAGATACCATGCTGCTTTGTGGGTGTGCGGACCAGAGACCATGCTGCTTTGTGGGTGTGCGGACCAGAGACCATGCTGCTTTGTGGGTGTGCGGACCAGAGACCATGCTGCTTTGTGGGTGTGCGGACCAGAGACCATGCTGCTTTGTGGGTGTGCGGACCAGAGACCATGCTGCTTTGTGGGTGTGCGGACCAGAGACCATGCTGCTTTGTGGGTGTGCGGACCAGAGACCATGCTGCTTTGTGGGTGTGCGGACCAGAGACCATGCTGCTTTGTGGGTGTGCGGACCAGATACCATGCTGCTTTGTGGGTGTGCGGACCAGAGACCATGCTGCTTTGTGGGTGTGCGGACCAGAGACCATGCTGCTTTGTGGGTGTGCGGACCAGAGACCATGCTGCTTTGTGGGTGTGCGGACCAGAGACCATGCTGCTTTGTGGGTGTGCGGACCAGAGACCATGCTGCTTTGTGGGTGTGCGGACCAGAGACCATGCTGCTTTGTGGGTGTGCGGACCAGAGACCATGCTGCTTTGTGGGTGTGCGGACCAGAGACCATGCTGCTTTGTGGGTGTGCGGACCAGAGACCATGCTGCTTTGTGGGTGTGCGGACCAGAGACCATGCTGCTTTGTGGGTGTGCGGACCAGAGACCATGCTGCTTTGTGGGTGTGCGGACCAGAGACCATGCTGCTTTGTGGGTGTGCGGACCAGAGACCATGCTGCTTTGTGGGTGTGCGGACCAGAGACCATGCTGCTTTGTGGGTGTGTGGACCAGAGACCATGCTGCTTTGTGGGTGTGTGGACCAGAGACCATGCTGCTTTGTGGGTGTGTGGACCAGAGACCATGCTGCTTTGTGGGTGTGTGGACCAGAGACCATGCTGCTTTGTGGGTGTGTGGACCAGAGACCATGCTGCTTTGTGGGTGTGTGGACCAGAGACCATGCTGCTTTGTGGGTGTGTGGACCAGAGACCATGCTGAAAACACACAAGGACAAAAGGAGTACATGCAAACTAATGGAAAGCACCTCAACTCAGAATCAAGCCAAAGAGCCACATGCTCACGTCGGGTAGCAAGGCTAACTTCTTTATCAATGTGCTGTACACAAATAAATGTAAATAAATATCAGATGAGATATTGTTAAGGTTTAAAAAGCAATCTGCATATGTGGCTTAAAGCTGCCCTTGGTTTCAGAAGTACAGTAATATTCAGTTAAGGTAAGGCTTTGTTCATGGGCATGGAGGACAAAATGGGGTACTCTGTAATAAATGACTGACTTTAATGGACTTTTCATTTAGCCTGTTGGTGTTTTAATTTTCCAAGGAACTTGAAACATGGATACTCTGCAATAATTTGAGAAGTGAGCTGCTGTCTACTCTGACAATACTTTTGTCATGACAAATATATAACTACAACAAAGCATTAAATATATCATTTTGATGATGCAATTTAAGAACAAAATCTCTAGTCTTCTTTTAAAAGCTCATTAGGTACCACAGCTCACCTGGTACTTTGGAATGTATGTTTATAAGAAGTGTGTGCTGACCATGTGCACCAAACATGCCTTTGATCCTTCAGTATTTGTTTCTGACAATATACTTTACCAAAGCAAACACATTTAGTTTTGTGTGAATTATAGTCTGCAAGCCATGCTTGGCTCCTCCCTTTCAACAGTACAGTACTAGGATAAGCCTGGTGTCATGGCAACCATTGTATACTACTTAGCAGCTGAAGCTGTGCTACTAGGTAACCTTGGGAAGTTAATTGTGATTAATATCTTCTCTCTCTTCCCTCCTTGACCTTGACATGGAAACTTAGGAAGGATGAGAAAGTTATTTATTTATTTATCCTTTGTTGACCATGTCAGTCTCACTAGGCTAGTATCCTGTTTTCAAGAGACACCCTAGGGGGTATTTATACTACTAAGGATAATTTGGCCAGGGGATCAGAAAACCTCCCCTACTCCTTTCATCTTTGTGGCAGGCCAGAGGGGAACCATGTATGTTGGTGAAGAGAAGATTGATGTAGAGGAGTAGATTTCAAGTGTTGCACAGGAAATAGAAGTTGATTGTCTGAATGTGAGAAGAGGGTAGGAGTAATGGAGAATCAGATGGAAAATAGTGGTTCTGTGAATGCACTGACTTTTCATTAATTTCTGAAAAAAACAAACAAGAAAAGGTTAATAATGCATGCCAGGTAAGGAATTTTACACTTATAAATTAATGAATTGACTGAAAGAGGTTTAGAGATGCAAGTTTTATGAGATACGTTGCATAAGGATGAACCTACCAATGAGACAGTTGTATCACGGTTAGATATTTTACAAAGATTATTTCCTGGGGAATTAAAGAAGAGGAAATTGTGGGTAATTTCATGGAATGAAGACAAGCAATAGCAAAGAAAAGGGCATATGGTTCAGTCACTGCTCTGCGTAAGAGTGCTGTGAATAAAGGAGGTATTACATTATCAGATAAGCATTCAATTGTTCAAACAGAGAGTAAATAGGATAGCCCTATTGACAGATATTATGTATTATTATGTAATTATTATGTGAAAAGGGGGACATGTTTTTTGTTGTCTTCAAAGGGAAGAGAGACTGTGATTATGGCACAATTATGTGATTAAAGTAATAGGTGCTATATTAAGAAGAAAAGTTAGGATTCAGTTTAGGACTTCTGAAATGACTGCTGATGGACTGAATATATATTTTTATAGTTTTGTATTTCCTTACTCTAGGGCTTGCAGATTGTTATATTCTATACTGTACTTCTGAGAGTGCTATGGTTCTGTACTTACTACCATATGTCTTCTATACTCGTTGCTTGCTGATTGATTTATTTGGTATTATAATTCAGATTTTGCACTGTTTTTTGAGATTTTTTTCAGTAACTATAATTGTTTTTATATTTAGTATCTGTCATGTATCCCAAGATTTCTATACTTTGTATTATTTGTGTCGTGTTAACTGTTCTGTATGGAGCTTTTCTCCCCGGGAATCCATTGAAAAAGGGCTGATGCTCAGTCAGACATACCCTGTTATCAAATGTCAAAATAAATGTCAAAATAAAAAATAAATAAATAAGTAAATGCATAAACACATAAATGATAGGAAATTATTGAATGGGGATGGGAATTGAATATTTGGATATAAAACATGGAGAAATTGTGCATTTAATGTTTGTGATAACTGTAAATGGAAAAAAAAAGGATGTTAAAATATCGGGGCCAACTGAACATGTGTTTTCATTGGGGGCAGGGGATCATTTAATAAATGAATGAAGTAAAATAAAATGTTATTAACATAGAGAAGTTGGTCATGTGCCAAATAAGCAATGTCAGGAGTGCAAAAGGTAGCACACATCTTTGGTACAGAAGATTATTGGTTCTATTCCCACACCAGGTAGATTGATTGCTAACACTGCAGTGCAGCATATGGGGAGGTGGGTGCTATACTCCTGAGTCTGCCCTTTTTCAGATAAGATGTTAAACCAAGGCCCCATATGTTTGAGTTGGTGGTAGCTGAGGTGGATGTAAAAGATCCCATGTCGCCTATCAAGAGTAGTAGATGTTCTCCAATGCCCTGGCCAAATTTCCCCTAGTAGTATAAATGCCACCTCAGGTTTCCCCTGAAAAGAGGCTACTAGCCTAGTGGGACTAACCCAGTCAATAAAGGATAAGTAAATACAAATACATAACTTTACGAATATTTGTAAAAACTGTGGGCGTAGGGAACATAATTGGTTTGATTGTGGACTTATTTATTTATTTAATGTTTGTTTACCGGGAAGGTCTGACTTGGAATGAGACTATTTTCAGTGAAGGCCTGGGGAGAAACGCTCCAGACGCATATCTTTGTAACATGGAAGGAAACCAAAGTACACAGATAAACTCAAATGAATGCAGGGAGGACATGCAGACTGTGCACAGAAGGCACACCAGCCGGAGAACTTCTTGCTGTGAGGCGACAATGCAAACCGCTACTTCACTGCGCCGTCCATAGCTGAAGAAGAAAATGTAAACAATGAAAGTTTTACTCAAAGTAAATTTGAAGTGAATGAGAATAAAAAAGAAGGTGGCAGGGTCGAAGAAGGAGAAGAAGACAGCCATACAGGAGGATGGTGACGAGGAGTGTGGTGAAAAAATGATGATAAAAAGACAGTAGGTAGGAGAGTTAAAACGAGAAAAAAAAACTAGTCAGAACTGGTAAGAAGGAAAAGGCTAGTTTAAAAATTCTCTTTTTTAATGTTAATAGCCTGACAAACAAGAAAAGAGCTATTATTATAAAATGTTGTCTGAAACAGAAATGTGACAATTTGTTTACAGGATGTAAAATTTTTGAATGAAAAAATAAGAAAGAAGACAGAAGTAATATGGGGAGGGGAGATGAGATGGTGTTTCAGAAAAGATATAATAGCTGTTAGTCTATGAAATTATGATATGTGATGTGAGACATCCTCCAGAAGGGTCTCACTGAGACAGATACCTGGTGTCAAAACTATGGCCTCAAGCTAAATGCCAAAAAGTGCATAGTCATCCCCTTTGGAAAAAACAAAGTACCCACAAACTACCACATAGGTGGTAGCCCCCTAAATACAGAAGACGTAATAAGGGATCTGGGGATCCAAGTAGATAGTAATCTCTCCTTTGATGATCACATTGCCAAAGTGGTTAGAAAATCCTTCTATGTGGCCCGCCTAATCACAAAAGGGTTTGCATTCAGATCAAAAGAGGTTATTGGGCCCCTCTACTCATCACTCATCAGACCCATCATAGAGTACAATTCCCTATTTGGGATGTACCTTACAAGACACCTGCAACAACTGGAAAGACTACAGAAGTACCTCACCAAGAGGATCACTGGCCTCAAGCAGATGCCCTATGCAGCTCGACTGATGAAACTCCAGCTGTACTCGGTTGCATACTGCCTACTCAGAGGTGATTTCTGCCTGATATACAAGGCCATGTCCAACCCAGAATTGATGGACATGCCCCATCTAAAGAAAGCCATATCCCCTGGAGCCACATGCTCCAGGGATCTAAACCTCACCACAACAATACATAGGATGTGCTGGAGGGATAGATTCCTGTCCCAGAGACTTCCCATGCTCTGGAACAAGATTCCAATCTACATTAGGCAGAGCTCCTCACTAACCCTCTTCAAGAGAAACCTTGACAAGCGGATGAGAAACAGAAAGTTTACCCCAGGGATCACTTCAATGGCTCTGCTGGACAGAGGCACAGGGAACTAATCTAAGGGGCCGGCGAAAGCCAACATATTCCGGCTAGGCTTATAAATGACTTCGGGCAGATAGCCTAGTACCTACCTATGAACCTAAGATGAAAATAAGGTGTTTGGTGTATATGCCTCAACTCAGAAAAATGAGACAGAGGAATTATTTCAGGAGGTTAAGAAATTTGTATAACCTAAGATGAAATGCCATCTAAAAAAGAAAATGGAAAAATAAGAAAATATGTTAATACAGGATAGCAACAAATAAAAAAAATGGATAATTTTGGGAAAAAGATTTTACTTATAGAAGGGACAATTTAAAATAGATATCAATTATATTATATTTGTGGAGAGTTTGGAGGAAAGAAATAGAACTAGTATAGCTTTTTCTCGGATCAGGTGTGTGTAGAAGCAATAATAACAAACAGGGAGAATTATTTTAATGAAGGGAAAGGAATAAAAGTTTTTTTTGGTGGAGTTTCTAAAACTGAATTTTTAGAGAGTATATGGAAAAGTTATGGCAGGATAATTGTACATTGATTTATTTCATGAAAATATTGAGCAACAGTGGTTACACTATAAAGACAATATAGAAAAGAATTCTTAATTGGAATTTTTTTTGGAAAGAAAAATACCAGTTATAAATGATTTTGAGAAAGATATGACAGGGTATGAAAAAGAAAGAAATCTGAAGGAGAAATAAATTTATGAAGAAAATCTATTAAAAGTAGAGAGATTAGCAAGTAAGAGAAACACTAACAAGGTCACAGCTTGAGCAAATGGATCCAAGAAAATTAAACGAAAGATAACTATAGAACACAACAGCATTCAGGGATCCAGCCAACAGGCAAAAAGGCTAGAAGTCACTCAAAGTAAAAAGTAACAAGCTCTTTATTTGGTCAGCGCTTTTGCGGGTAATAACTCCCACTTCTTCAGACCTTTAATAAAACCAACAATTACAAGGCGCTTATATTTAGAGTCAAACAAAAATGAACCTATCAGAACATTCATCTAATTATCAATTATGTGAAGAATTACTCAGTTAACAATCAAAAATGTAAATAACACAGCTTACCCTAACATCTTTGAAAGCATACAACCATGAAAATCTAAAATGCATCTATCTTAAAAATATATCAAAACATATAAAAATACATACATAAAGAATGCTTATAAAAAGTATGCACCTGTAAAAGCATATAGATAATATATTAGAACACAATTCACTCTTTAGAAACATATAATATAAATGCACATTGTATAAAATATCACAAAAATCACAATACATTCATATTCTACCACTACCTATGAAATGTCCTGTTCTTGAGAATGGGCTTGATAGGGACCCTATCATTTAGGCCCCCACCCCTGTTTGCTTGCAATCTGATTATCCATCTTGTTTCTGATGTTTCTGTCATATTTATTATATCACCTCCCCTCTCATTCTCCCTTACATTTTCCATGACCAAAAATCTAAACGTATGTTGGGGTCCCTCAAGTGAGACATGCTTCGCCAAAACGTTTGTTGCATCTTGATTCCTAATGTTTAATAGCTGTTCACTTATTAAATCTAAATTCTCTGTTCGTCTTCCCCATATAGAAACTACAGCATTGGTTGCACACAGCCAAATATACGATGTTCTTAGTATTGCAGTTGGCTGTCACTTTAAAGTTAAACTCCCTCCCAGTATCTGGGTGTATAAATGTATTACTAGTGTCACCCCATTGGCACTGGTTACATTTATTACATAATTCCGTGCCCTTATATTCTGCAGTGGCTCCCTCTGTAATACTTGGGTAGCATAAGAATCTCTTTAGGGATTTCTTGTTCTTAAACAGGAATTTAGGTTTATCACCTACTATCTCTCTGATTTGACTATCATGTGTGAGTATAGGCCAATATTTTTTAATGATGTCCAGTGTTGTATTGACATTGCTGGTATAGAAGGTAGGTACTCTGAGTGTATCACTCACCCTACCAATCAATTTAGAGTGGCTGCTTTGCCCCATTGCAAAATATGGTTTGCCAATTGCAGCTCTCAAGCTTCACCAAGGGCAAGTTCAGTATTGCTATCTATGTACCCTCTCACTCTAAATCTCTGCCTGAGATCTTCCACCTCATCAGTAAACACTTCCTCTTGTGCTGTCAGTCTAGAAACTCTTAGTGTTTGTCCTTTGACCACGTTTTTAAAAATATGCTTGGGGTGCATGCTCTTTCTGTGTAAAAGTGTATTCTTGTGGCAATCGTTCCTGTGGACTCTAGTGGATATTCCCCCTTCCTCAGTCCTATAGACCTTTACATCTAGAGAATCTGTTATTGTAGTTGAATATCTAAGATCAATTTTTAGAAAGGCTGTGCTGTTATCCATCTCTTTATGGAATTTCATCAGATCTCCTTCCTCAGCTTGCCATAACAGAAAGAGATCATCCAAAAAGTGCTTGTAAAACAAAATCTAGGACCATTTGTTATTTAAAATGTGTTCTCTCTCCCAGGAGGCCATTACTAAATTTGCATAACTGTTGAAGTGCCCATGGCTACCCCATCCCTTTGTAAATATATTTCATGGTCAAAAATCATAACATTGTTAACGAGGACTTGTTCCATAAGTAATCATATTAACTCTACACATGTGCCGTTATATGTACCATCCTTTGTTAAATACCCTCTTAACATTTCTAGACCCAACTCATTCAGAATGGAGGTGAAGAGTGAATGTACATCTAATGTCACCATTAAAAAAGAAGTCCCATAAATCTGATTTTCATTCACATAACTAAATAGATCTGTCAAGAATTGCTTAGTATCTCTAAGAATATAAATATTCTTATCCACTATTGGTCTCAGTATTTTCTCCACATACACTGATATAGGTTCGGTCGCCCAACCTCGTTCTGAGACTATAGGTCTCAGAGATGGTAACAAGGGGTCTTTATGAATTTTCGAGAGCCCCTGTATGATGGGAAGGAGAGAGTCAGACACTTGAAAATAATTATATAAATCAACTGTGATCCAATTATCAAGCAAACAATCATGCAGAACATTTTTAAATGTTATTAACATACCTTCAACTACTTTATGATCTGTAACCTTGTTTACATTTCTCAGCATCTCTTTCATTTTATAGTCATAATACTGTTTTCCCATAACTACAACTAGGTCACCCTTATCAGCTGCTTTTATTACTATAGAGTCATCCAGTTGTAGATGTATAAGAGCTTGAAATTCTTTTCTGGTTAAATTAGTAAAACCACAATCATTTCCATTTTCCAAAGCATCAGAAATTTCTTTCTCACATAAACTTGTGAATACTTCCACAACAGGGTGGCTAGGAGGAATAAATGTACTTGGTTTTCTCAGTTCATTAACATGTGTATTACTATTATTGCCAAACAAAAATTTAACTGCAAGTTTTTACTAAACATTTTAAGAACTAAAATACTTTCAGTTACCTCCAGTTTTGTGCAGGGATGAACGATAAGCCCCTATTCAATAGGCTCACCTCATGCGGTGTCAAAGTCTTAGAAGAGATATTCCATACTAAAGATTTATCATTCATTTGTTGTACCAGTTCCTTTTCAGCAATCGACCCACTGGTGAATGTTGTAGTCCCTTTCTCTTGTGGCACCCTCTGCTATGGGATCTTTCCCTCTTTGCCTAGTGATATGCAGGATGTAATTTGATGGGTAGAGTGCAAAAAACTGGAGAGTGTCGCAATAAATCACTTACCATTTTCTCCAATGTTTGCTTGGTTTCTACAGTTCTACTTGTAGATTTCTGGATGTCTCCCATATGCGTGACATCACTGTCACTCTCCAACCTTGATACTTGGGTGCCCTCAGGTGGTGGAATTAATGAAACCTTCGGTCTGGCTCCCAGTAGCTCATCTCTATTGGGAGCCACATTAATATTACTTCTTGGCATGGAGACCGCCTCAAAATTGGGCTGTTGAACTTTCCACTAACACTGATTAAGGCTACTTTATTTGTGTAACCGAAACCAGTTTGTTACTGCTCTATTTATATATGCTTTAATAAAGCATTTACATACTACAGTCTGCTGGCCTTTTGTTTTTCTGAGTTTAACGTATTATCGTAACCATGTATTCTCAGCATTCACAGCATTCTCGGCAGCACGTTAGTTCACTGAGAATGGAATGTTGTCGAGAATGCCTTGAATGCTGACAAAGTGTGGTTACGATAATACGTAAGTACTATTCATTCCCTCCAGTGGAGCTCAAGAAGTTTGTACTGTAACTTACAATGGGTGTTGCCTAAGCTTTTTGAAAGAACCAAACTGTGTCCTTACATTTCAAACACATGCTTATATCTTTGGAACCATAGGGGTTACTAAAGTATACATGGCAAACTCTTCAGCACAAACTATTTTATAGTGGTAGTATTCTTTAGGTTCTAGGACTTAAACTGAATTGTATTAAGCACAGCAAACACCAGTATTATATTTGTAATATTTATAAACTTGAGAGAGACCAATTAGCATAATGGCTAATGCTTTTGCCTCCCATGCACTAGGTAAAATGTTTGATCCTGACCTCCAGACAATTCCTGTTTGGAGTTTGCATGTTCTCCCTGTGTCTCTGTGGGATTCTGCAAAAAACATTGTGAGTGTTTCCATCTCAAACTCACCAATGAATGGAGCAGCCCTGGGTCAATAAGCTGGCCAATCTCTAGTTGCCTGGGTTACCTGGGAGAGCTCTGCTGAGTGAATGCTGGACATAAAAACCAATTAACTTGCCAAACGTGAACTGAGAATTGCTGCATTTAATGCAGGTTCACTGACAGGGAGCAGCTTGGAAGTGGATGACATGATGATACAGTGCAGCGAAGCCAGTTGGCCTGGGATCCAGAGTCTATTACTCAGTAGGAGGACAAGCTAGAAATGAGGTGGGAATTGTCATGAGACAGAGGCTTCAGAAGGCAATAAGGGATATCACCAGAATTAGTAACAGACTCATGGCAATCAGACTCCAGTGTAATGATAGGGCAGTATTCGTAATCTCAGCCTATGTTCCACAGTGGGTTGTGTTGATAATGGGTGACTTGAATGCACATATCAAGAAAGACAGACAAGACAGGATATGAAGACTGCCTGGGTTCACATGGGTGGATCCACATGGGTGGAGCAACAGAAATAACAAGGAGAGGACATTGCCAGATGTTTGTCTGTCAAAGGGCTTGGGAGTAGCCAACACATGGCTCAGAAAGAGAGACTGTCACATGATCATGTATAAGGTAGACTTCTTCCTAGTAAGGAAAAGACACTGGGGTAGAATCAATGACTGCAAAGTCATCACCAGTGAAACATTTGGCTCAAAGCATAAATCACTGGCTGCCATATTCAGCTACAAGCGGTAGTCAGAGAAGGCTGGTCAACAGAGACCAGACTGGAGAAAAAGTACAAGAGTTCAAGGAAGGGCTCTAGCAGCCCAAGAAGAGGAGGAAATAGTTGGAGCTGAAGAAGAATGGCAGTGCCTCAAAACAGCATGTGTGTGGACTACAGAATGTGCTGAGCCATGTATGGAACAAGCATGTAGGAACAATTATTAATCTTTTTTTACCTGCACTTGACAAAAGTCAACTATCAATATGGTAGAGTTTGCCATTTTTACGAGGAAATCTTTTAATATCTTATATGTAACATAGTTTTGGAATTATCAATGTAAATATGAACAAGCAATATTTGATGCCTAGAGGCATCTGTAGGATATAACTGTAGAAACATCTGGAGGTGTAACTCAGCTGTAATGAGTTAAATTATGCATTTTATAAGGAAATGAATGATGAAAAGAAAGTCAGTTTTTGTACAGTTTCTAAATTGTTGGTTAGAAAAGAGTGTTTCAGACAAAGGACTTTTTGAAAAGGTTGTGAAATTAATATATAAAAAGATGACAAAGTAAATGAAAAATTGGAGACCCATTAGTCTGAATAATTTGGATAACAATATATTAATGAAAATATTAAAGAAGAAATTAAATAACATTACGCATGGTTTATTGGGTGAAGGTATATATGGTACAGAAGGAAGAAACTGCAGGAATATGTTGCATATTGTTAAGGAGGTTATGAGACATATTTTATCTGATGAAAACAGTGCCAAGATTATTTTATGTGATATTGCAAAATCATATGATACCGTGCATCATTAAAATGTTTGAAATATTAAAAATTTATAGGTATCATGATAAGTGCTTAAACTGAATTATTGTGGGGAAAATATAAGGATATTATTTACAAAAAAGACAGAATAGATGAGGAAGAAAATGATTATTATGAATTAATGAAAAGATGGGATTTAAGTTAGGAGGTTAATAAAAAGTAGGAACGAATGGTTTGAGGAAATGATGGAGAAATATGTGTAAGTATAGGTAGGTAAGGGAGAATGAATTATGAAAGCTAGTTATGAAAGAAAAGACGTATTAGAGTTGTACGAGTCTTATGGTGGTTTATGATAGGGAAATTGGCTGTCAAAGCAAGTATGAAATATAAAAAAAAAGATAGGTTGTGTTCTTTTTGCAATATAGAAGAAACCACAGAACTTTTTTGGGGGATTGTGAAAAAACAAATGATGTTAAGAATGCACGTTCTGAGGAATTTGGTTTAGTACTTTTTAAAAATATGGATATGAATATGATTATTTATGGATTGTATGAACATTTAAATAAGGCTGAGATAGATAAGGTAGGTAGAATAGTGAAGAGGTTTCTTATGGGTTATTTGGAAAATGAGGTGCCAAGAATTGTATAATCAGATAACAATATAAGGATATGATTGTAAATAATATCAAACATTGTTGTGGATAAAAGGGTGGAGGGAATGAAGATATAAAGAAAAAAAAAGTAAAAATGTATGAGAATATTTTCTTTTTCTTAAATCTGGCCATGCTTGGTCTTCTTTTAAGTGCTGATGTGTAAATAACATTTTTAAATAAAGTCACTTATCCTTTTCAATAGGTGCCATGGCATCTTATACATCAATTTACAGATCCTGATTGCTAGGCTGAGTGACTCAGTGAATTGTTTGGCCTAGTAAAATTTTATTCTAGGAAAAAAAAGGGGTACGGTAAAAACAGGGTCATTACTCATTCAATCCTATGGGTGTGAACATTGTGCAGAAAAGTTCAGCACAGATGTGTGGGTTGGGGGTGTTAGTGTGTGTGGATGTGTGTATGGCATGTCTGTAGTGGCATGAATGAAGCTGCATGTGTGTGTGTGTGTGTGTGTGTGTGTGTGTGTGTGTTTGTGTCTGCCTGGGTGGTCACACTAGGAGTGGTTAGGTAGAAAACAATCTGTATGCGTGTGTGTGTGTGTGTGTGTGTGTGTGTGTGTGTGTGTGTGTGTGTGTGTGTGTGTGTGTATGTTGAAGCATGTAAGTGAGTGAATGGATGACTGTGAGTGTGACTGACAGAAAGAGCCATTGTTTATTGATGGTTGGAAGTGTGTGTGTGTGTGTGTGTGTGTGTGTGTGTGTGTGTGTGTGTGTGTGTGTGTGTGTGTGTGTGTGTGTAAGACATATCTTTACCAATGAGATGCACGGGCTGCTAGGGGAAACACTCAAGTGGCCAAGTCTAATATTGCTAGTGTGCAATTCACAGACAGCCTAATGAGATGGTAAGGATATCTTTTTCATTGTGGTCATACTATCTCTGAACTGCATTTTCTCACTGCTGCACAAATTGCAGGGGAGTACAGGGGTCATATATGTGGATGTATGCTCAGATAATTAAATACATTATCCAAAATGGCAGATACAGCAGCTGTATGAATTTTAGGCCATGTAAAGGTTCCCACCCAATGAATCCTTCCACTCATGTCTTATGAAATTTTAACTCATAAAGTTAATCTGTTCCACAAAAGAGGAGAATATTTTGTTTGGCAAAATAGCTGTAATATTTGAACTAATATTTTCTGAACGACTTTCAAATATCATATGATAACCACGTACAGAAAACTCCCTACTCTCGTTTGGTGTTATGGTTCTGGATATATATTAAAGCAGTCACTGTTTCCATATGTGGCAATGGAGGCATATCTTAACATGCAACTTTTTAAATTTTTAAAGTGCACTTTTTACTTAGTCATCCAACCCTGAGTGCAACATCCTTTTTATGTAAATCAGAGAGCTGATGCATAAACTTGTTTTGAATTTATCACTGAAACTGAGTGGAATGTCTGAAAAAAAGATAACTTTACCTCTGTATGGAGCAAATACTTAGCATACAAACACACAAAAACAGTTGTGTGTGTGATCTTGAAAATCCATGCAGATATATTTATTTACAATTTTGTGCTGGGTAGATGAGCTGGCTACTGATGTACTGACCCTTTTCAGTAATGACCCAGTACAGACAGCATTAGAGCAGTGACAATAAGAGTGTAAACAGATGTCCAACGTCATGCAGTGCACTGCAATACAGTTGATGTAAAATGACCCATTACAGACAGTGGTAGTGACAGTAAGAGTGCACACAGATGTCTAATGATATGCAGTGCACTGCGATATGGTGGATGTAAAATGAATCAGTACAGACAGCAGTAGTGACAGTAAGAGTACAAATAGATGTCCAATGTCATGCAATGCACTGCAATATGATCGATGTAAAATGACCCAGTACAGACAGCGATAGAGCAGTGACAATAAGAGTACAGATGTCCGATGTCATGCAGTGCACTGCAATATGATTGATAGACAGTGGTAGAGCAGTGACAATAAGAGTACAAACAGTTGACCAATGTCATGCACTGCACTGCAATACAGTGGATGCAAAATGACCCAGTACAGACAGCGGTGGTGACAATAAGAGTACAAAGAGATGTCCAATGTCATGCAGTGCACTGCAATATGGTCAATGTAAAATGACCCAGTGCAGACAGCGGTAGTGACAATAAGAGTACAAACAGATGTCTAATGTCATGCAATATGGTTGATGTAAAATGACCCAGTACAGACAGCAGTAGAGCAGTGACAATAAGAGTTCAAGCATATGTCTAATTAATTGCAGTGCACTGCAATACAGTCAATGTAAAATGACCTAGTGCAGACAGCAGTAGAGCAGTGACAATAAGAGTACAAACAGATGTCCAATGTCATACAGTGCACTGCAATACAGTGCATGTAAAAAAAGTACATGAGGTAGCATTTTTAAGTTTCTACATGCATTAGCAGCAGAGTATGAATATAATTACCATAATATTTGAAGTATACATAAAGTAGAAATCAGAAGGAGTGTTTCAATCAGAATTATTTCAATGAGATGTAAATAAAAAGTTTACATTGTGTTACAATACAGTATAGACATGTTTTAATTATTTAATCATCCTCTTGAAATCATGTACATTTGGCGTTCTTATGTGGGAATTATTTCATTTTTTTATATGTTTTTAAGGTTAAATTATTTTTTTACATCAATTTGCTGGTAGATCCACAGTACAGGTTCTTGTGTAGAAAAGGCTTTTTCTCCTATAACATTTCTAAATAGGGGTCTGACTGGTTCAATAAAGCCATTTTGCTGCTTCTAAGGGAGTAGTTTTGTTCTCTTGACAGAAGATTAGGCAATAATGCTTCTAAGAGTCTGAACAAATCAAAGCTGTAGCAGCCCAATATTTTTAATTAATTTATCACTATTGAAACAAACAAACAAAAAAAACACAGTCTGCTGAAGCAGAAAAAAAAACTAAAAATCTATAGACTTATTCTGTTTAAGACCAAGTACAGAACAATTTCAGTCAGTACTTGGGTAAAACATCAGATGGTCATTTATTGAGTATCACTTTTGTTTTTGTAGTGTAAAAGAAATTTAACATCCATGTCTGAAAACATTTATTCAGCATGTAATCATATATTGTACATTGTTATGAAGCTCTTCATGCTCAGCACAGCTGTGCATTGATTCTTTATGAAACTCAGGCCATAAAGTCTGCAATGAAAAAATCCAGGGTGACAGCAGCTTAGATGTCTTTCTTCAGTATGAGGCTAGCTGCACTTGTGGGCCATTTTAGGCCTAGCTAGTTTAACCTCTCCTATTTGGCTATAAATTGGCTGTACCAATCTGATGGTTGATAATTATATATTCCCCTGATGAGAATAACTGCGATCATACCACAGATAATATGAGGTGACCCATGCATAGGGTAAAGCATTTTGGAGCTGCAAATGTCCATTGGTAGCACAGGGGGCAGTCCTGGGAGTAATTTTTTGTTTTCCATCCACAGATTCAAGTTGTTCTTGAATATGGACAGTAATGAAATTTGTTTTATGTGGATGTGGAGTCTGTTCTAGAGCAGCAGTATCCTCTGTGATATACCTGTCTCTCTAAACCCTTCTATTGATGTTGGAGAAGATGTTCTGATGCCATTTAATTGGCTAATGTGCACTAAATACATAAGTACTGTGTCAGAGCATGCCTTGTTTGTCAGACATAGGTCACCTCTTAGCAGACTGTAGGATACAGATTATAGTAACATGGCTTTGATATGGTCCAAGGACATGTTTAGGCTTTTTATCCTTTTAGTAAGGCATCAGTTTGGGCATTCTGGCTGTTGCATGTGTGTGGACAGATACATGCCAAAGGGGGCATTATACGCAATGTCTGGCCTAATGACAGCTTAGTAAAGGGGGACAATGACATCTCAAGATCTAGACACAACCCCTTTTGTTTATAAGCTGGGCAATATAGAAGGATTTTCTAACAAGTGACAAAATTTGGTCAAAAGTTAGGTAATTGTTCACATAAGCTATCAAACTCCAAACAACTGGGTCAACTATTAGGGACATATTGTCAGCATGGTAGTTCCCTGGGGTAGATGACTTTCCAAAGGCTACAATAATGAATTTTTTGACACTTAGTTTCAGGTAATGATTTTGGCACCAGTTATTTATTTGGGACAAACAGGATGGCCAAGTCATTTGGGGATTCAGTGACTGCTCCTAGAGTCTTTTGGTATTGGCTTTTATTTCAGAAAAGCAATTGCCAAGCAGGAGAGATCCTAGTATAGAACCCTTGGGGATTTCACTGGTGATTGGTCTCTTTGTAGACTTAACTTTCCCTGTTTTGATCCCATGTGTCCTATCTGTGAGCCAGTTGGCAATCCAGCAGGTGACATGGGTATATTTCCAGTTTATTTAGCTTTTCTATTGTGCCTGAGTGGGGACTTGTGTCAAAAGATTTGGCCAGGTTGAGGTATGCAATGAGTACTGTTTTACGTTCATCCATTACTTTGGTGATCTTTTCAAAAAGGTCCACCAGGTTGAGTAAGCTTGACAGTCCCTTGACAAATCCAAACTGAGATGGGTCCACTGATTTTGGGCTCTCTACGTCCTGATTAATTAGCTCCATGGTAAGTCTTTAAATGGCTTTGCATATGAGGCTGGCCAGACCTGTAATTGCCTGTGTCTGTGGAAGGTCCTCCTTTGTGCAGGGAATAACTGTAGCTGCTCTCCCTTTGCTTTGTACAAAACACGGATTGATGCTGAGATTGAACAGTGTTGTTAGGGGTATAGCTAAATTGTGTTTCATGCTATTTAAGATGCACCCAGGGGTACTATGAATACACATTGATGCAGTATTTTTAGATTTTCATAGCACTTTTAGGACTTTGTCTTGTGTGATAGATGGAGGTGAGCCAGTTTCAGGTATATCTTTAGGTAAAGATGCAGGGGAGAGAGGGGTAAAGTTAGAGCTAAATTAGGTTTTCTATATCTTTAAGCTCTGTGCATGTAACATTGCTCAAAATTGGCTCAGCACATTGCTGTGTTGTGCTTTTGAGATTAGGAACATAAATAAAAAAGGTCTTGTGTGATTGGCTTGAATAGCTACTTTAGTCTCATACTTGGCTTTGGTAGATTTTATTAAGTTCTTGAGTTGTTTGTTTATTTCATTAACAAGGACTCTAACATTCTGAGAATTACTCTTTTTACTTTAGATCAAAGTTAAGCTTGCTAATATTATGGTTCCACCATGTGGGTTTGTTTCTGGGGTTTGCCCTATGCTTGTTCCTACATGGTATAACTGCATCTCTGCAGCTGTTTATATGCTGGTATAGTGTGGTGGCGTACATTTCCTTGTATTCAGTGGAGTTATCTGTGTTTGGCAGGAATCTGAAGCTTGCCAATTTAACAATTAGGAGTAGGTAATTTGTCTTAAATAAATTTCTAAAGGTACCATCGGTGGAGGAGATCTTTGGTTTCAATTTTATTTTGAAGGACATGACACTTACAAATAGGAACAGTTACCTTTCTACTGGTAACCTGATAAAAGGAACAAAAACTTTTTATAATCAAGGAAATTGTCCAATTAAACAACAATGCAATGGAATTTGAATTTAGAAGTGATATGCATCAAAATGCTTATGAACTACAAGACTGGCTTGTCAGCATGCCCCTTTTGCCCAGTGTGCAAGTCACTGGGGGACAGAGCTAAGGGGGCTAATAATCTGATCAGAAAGCTTCATCTCACTCCAGTGGTCAGCTCACCAGAAAAACTACATACCAAGTCTTCATTCAAGGGTTCTAACAGACTGTTTTTTTCTTTTACATTTTTGCTTATGGAGCCATCTACCAGTGACCAAATAGGTAAGATAAATTCAATATCTATTTATTTAACATTTGTTTACCAAGAAAGTCCGACTGGACCAGAGCCCATTTTCAGTGGAGACCCAGGGAGAAAAGCTCCACAAGCAACTAGCATAATACTTGGTGGTACAGCGGTAGCGTTGTTACCTCACAGCAAGAGGTTCTCCCGTTCGATTCTCGGTTTGGCTTGGGAGTGCCTTCTGTGTGGAGTCTGCATGTCCTCCCTGCAGTTGGGTAGTGTTTGAAAGACATGCATGCGTAAATGGGCCTGCCTTCGTTGAAGGTTGGGCATTGAGCTGGCACCTCGGCATTTTGTAAAAAATCTCCGGCAATCATTAGCGGACCAGAGCTCCGCTGTGGTGACCCCTTACTGGGAAAAAGCCGAAAGACAAACAACAAAAACAACATGGAATACAATAAGTTGTACACTATAGACAAGAATATTTTGACTATACCATACAAATTTCCATTGAAGAAAAAGACAGACGTTAATACAGACTGCTGCTCAGGGGATGCAGACCTAAAATTACATTGTTTACTATAAATAATACACATTAGATTTGGACTTTTGAAATACCATAAAGTTCACAATGGTGGAAAGGACTGACAATTATACATCCCAATAGTATAAGACCAACGTACTCAGCGAAAGACAAAATAAATATATAAATATAAAATAAAATAAATAAATAAATATAAAATAATGGTATATTATCCTTATACTAGCAACTAAACACCAACTTAAAGTGTTGCTATTAGTTAGGTTCTTGTCTTAGGAGGTGAAGCTCCAGCATTTAATCATGATTAAATGCATTTTTTTAGCTTTTAGCTTTCACTTTGTTGTCTGGTGGTTTATTGGTCTTAGTTGTTAGGATTATTGGTCTGGATAATTTGCTTCCTGGATATTTACTGATGTTTGTTCACATGTTTTTGGACACTTTTGTATTGGTATTCAATGAGGGAGACATTTGGTGCTGCTGTGTATTGTGGGCTTGGTTCAGATTTCCCTGGCACTTCTGGACACTTGGAGAAATGTATGGGTTGGTGAGTGGAGGTTACTTCATGTGTTTTGCAGTTTAGAGGTAATTTCCTCAGTTTGGTCATTGCTGTTCATGCTCTAATTAAGTAAAGAGTTCCTCCTTTTATAAGAAATTTTATTGCATAATGTACAACCCTGGAGTGCCAAAATGGCCTGTTTATAAATGGGAGAGAGAGAATGGAGTGGAGAGTGCCATTTGCTCTTGGTGACAGTTTGGAGGCTGTGGATCAGGTCTAGGGATGTTGTGCCTTTTACATACCATGATTGCTCATGTGTTTCAGAACAATTATACAGCTTGGCAGGTGCTGTGTCCCTCTTGGCTCCCATGCACATTGGCAACATGTGGAAAGTAAGCTGTCAATTGTGTTCAGTTATTGTAATGAGAATTGGCCTGGGCTTTTCACTGCAATGGATGCTTGTTGCTTTAGGTTACTTATTGTCCAATATTTCAGGTTAACTTTACTGGTGCTGAAGGGGTGTCAGAATCATTCCTTCATGTCTCCTGCATTTGCCTTGTTCTGTGGTGTACTGTCTCTCATCCATTTCAGAGATGTCTGCAACACTTCGGGAACTTTTGCAATGTGTGGGACGAGGGTGACAGCTTGCAGTTGTTTTTGATGGCTGCCAGATCAGTTTTGTCCATGCACTGACTAGGTGGAGAGGAAACAAGGATGCATTTTAGAATGCTTGTGGCAGCAAGGCACCTTGGAATGGATTCATATATTTGAACTTTGGGGCACTTCTGCTTCTCGTGTAATTTACAGTGTAGCTAATCTAAGCTTCTCACAGTCATATACTCAGTATATAAAAAGGATATAAATAATAGTAAATAACTCAATATATAAAAATTACAATGGCTATTAAAGTGGACAACTAACAAGTTAATCTGTAATAGTTTTTGGATCCTTTATTGCAGTCAAGTCAGGAAATGGTTTGGTTATAATGATATCCTTCCCTACTTTTTTGACAAACAACTTTACCACATTCAGGTAAAATCAGAGCAGTATTCCAATCAATCACAAGTGAAATTGTTGCCAGCTCCTGGTATTCCTCTTTTATTTAATGGGTGCTGTGTTCAGTCCTAGTCTTGCCATCACTGAGAATAAAATCATTTCCAAGATACACCTATGAGGTCAGAGATCAATATCTTTATTTCTGTCTGGTGGTGATTGTCAATACATACATTTCTACATTTAATATTTCTTTTATGGAACATTTAGCTCATGGGGCATCCTTCTATGGTGATGATACTTGCACATGTTTTATACAGATATCTATATATAAAAAAGGAAATGTAAACATTTCACTTCTGTAATTTATTCTAGTGTTAACACCATCTTAAAGGGTGATTCCATATTTACCCATTTTGTAGTTAATTGTATTTCTGCATTAAGATTTTACTGCTGCAGTGAATTTTTTTTTTAAGAATCACGAACACCGACATGTCTGCAATATTGCCTCTCGGGTTTACAATCAAAAGTATTAGCGTAGAACCATAATTTAATGTTAATACTTTTTTCCTATTAATTCAAAGTCAATAAACATTTCTATTATCAAAATTTCTTCTTTACTACAGGCTCAAAAATAGATGGGAGGGCTTAACATCTGAGGTTCAAGGCCTGTTTTCAGAATTGGAACACATTGCCCTAGTTCATCAGCTAACTACTGAGATACTGGCCAAGAAACTTAGACAACAAACTCAGAAGGAGGCTTCCAATGCATCAAATGACATATGTGAAATTCCAACACAGACTTCAGAGAGCATCCTGGAAGCTGAAGGTAATGAGGGTGGTGCAGAAACAGAACTGCCTTTACTGGGAGTGGGGGGAGGGGTTGTCAGGCAGTAGATAAATACTGGAAGGAATTTTTAGACTTATTGCCAGAAAAGGGCTTTGGGTCTAAACAGTCCAGTATGGGTAGTACTATTCATGGGGTACCTCAGTCTAGCTTGACCCATTCTTCCATATCACTCACCATTCAGAATCAGGTTACAGATCCCTTTGCCTCCTAAAAGAGCGTAACAGTAGATCCAGATCTCATTCTAAACAATTTTTTAGCTCTCATATTAAGCTCAATGAGTAAAGGGTCTAGTCTCCCACGGTCTCACATTACAACACACGTGCCCCAAGAGGTTATTAAGAGCGATTAGACATCTTTAGTTTAATTGATACTGATGGCATACAAAGGATTATTGAGGCTGTGAACATGGGTTCAGAAAGCCTAGTTACATTCCTAGCTGTCCTGGGTAAGAAAGCCTCCTCCAAACCCATTGTTAAAAGATGAAACAACTGGTTCTAGGGCTCACCGTCTACATGGCTAATGTAATTGTAAAGGACACTAAACAAGGCCTTCCCCTCCTGGCTTATTTTCTCACCATCAATTTCAAGGAGGTTCGGCATGGCCCTGGTATGATTAATGTTTAAGAAAACTGAAAGCAGTGGATAAATTGCTTCAGTGTAATCAATATCAATCCAACATTTGACTCAACATCATGCCTGACAAGCTTAATTATCTTCTAACCTATTAGACAACCACACCAAGGTCATACATTGTTGGGCCATCAATAATGGCAAATGTTCTTGGCCATCTTGCTGTTTTGCCCACCTATATTCCCACTGTGGAAATAATGATTCTCCTATTAGATACAGGTGTAAGACTGGGCAATGGACAACTGTAACTCATCAACAGACAAAAGAAAACTAGTGTTAGGCAAAGCACATCACCTATAGCTAGATTTCTTTTTTGAGGACAAAGAGGGAACTCCTTTCAAGGCCAGATGTACCCACAAGTTTTTACATTCCCTGATGAAGGTAGATAAGTTAGCAGTTGAGCTATTCAACTGTCCCAACAAACAAGCAACCAGTTTCCTTACTCAATGGTTTTTGACAAGTTTTACTACTGGCTCCATAGCTTAAAGAGCTGCAAAAACAGTATTAAAAAAGTCAATGAAAGGGAAAAAATGTGCTTTACAAGCTACTTGAAATCAAACTCCAGAAGGTATGGTTGCCAGCTCCTTTTCTCAACCCCCTTAGCCTACATTTAAAATTTCCCCTATCAGGCTGGTGGATGAATTTTGACTTGTACATCATCTGTCTCACCCAGCTGTTTCCTCTGTTAATGAGTTCATTGACAAAGCTTAAACCAATGTATGCTGTGTATCTTTGAACCAAGCAGCCCAGGTCATCAAGAAATTTTTAGATCCCTGGCTTTTGTAAAGTGGACATTCAGTCCAAGTTCTGCCTTCTTCCCATCAGAGAAGAAGATTGGCGCTATTAAGTTTCTCTTTTGATGACAAGTTTTATTTTGAAAAGGCTATGCCCATAAGCTCCTCCGTTGCTTGTTTTGTTTTGAAATCTTTAGCTTCACCTTACATTGGTACTGGACCACATCCCCATCCATTATTTAGATAACTATCTTACAGAAGGAATAGAGTGGAGGGTGCTCTTCAGGGAATGAGGATTTTCATGGATCAATGCCTTGAGCTGGGAGTACCTCTTGCAGTATACAAGTTGGAAGATCCATGTTAACTCATTGCAGCTCTTGGCTTAGTAATTGATGCCCTTATAGCTCCATTCAGACTACCTGCTGATACTTTACAATGTCACAGAGCCACAAGTGACAAGTTTCTTAAGGCAAACAAAGTTAGAATCAGTGAACTTATACAGTTACATGGACTTCTTAACTTCACTTGTACAGCCATTTCCCTGGGAAAGACCTTCGTGAGAACATTATCCAATTTGCAAAAAAGGTGGAAAGCTCAAACAACATTGGGCAAGTGCCTCTGCTAACACTTAGGAGGAGATTTGGCACTGGAAGACATTTTTGAATGATTCCAATGGGATTACACTTTGGCAGAGCCTTGGTGTTTCTTCTGAGGTTCTTCAGCTTTTTACTGGTGTAGCCACGAGTTTGGTATGGGAGGATACTTTCAGGTCAGATATTCCTCAGATAAATAACCAGCCTTCTGGTCTGTGGAAAGAAAATGGAACATAACCATTTTAGAAATTTTGCTAGTTTGGGTATTTACCCTCATTTGAAAAGAAATTTTTTCCAGTAGGAGGGCCATATTTTATTCTGATAATCAATCTGTTGTATAAGCGTTAGTGAATTGATCTGCAAAAGTCCAGATAGGTGCACTCAGTTTTAAGATTACTGGATTTACTAAGCTTACAGATCAGTTTAAATTTTCCAGCTCAGCACATTCCTGGGAAATGCAGTGGTGCAGTTGATAGTCTTTCATGCTTTCAGATCTCCAGGTTTCATCAGCTGTTTCCAGAAGCACAACAGATTTGGATACCTGTATCTCTGGAAATATGGCTGATTCATGGAGAGAAGCCATCATCCTTTTATCCATATCCTGGGTAATGAATGCTAAGAAGGCATACGCTTCCTCACTGCAGGCATATAAGGCTTTTTTCAGTGGGTTGCCCCACTATGATAGACACTGGTCAATCCCAGTTTTAATTAAATTTGTAATGCAGAGATTTTTACTGAACAAGGTATGCAGTGCTATTTGTATCCATGTAGCAGTTTTGGGCTGGTTATCTCTCAACTCAGGGCTCCCTGACATCATTAATCATTGGTCAGTCAGCAGATTGATCAGAGGATGGATTAATATTAAAGGATTAACACAAGATCCTAGGAAACCTATAGGCAAACACCCTTTAAGATTCTTTGTCATGGGAGTATTTTATACCAGCTGATGTCCATCCATCCATTCATTCATTCATTCATTCATGCTCTGGTCAACTAAGTTCACTTATCTGAATTCAGATGAATTCAGAGTAAGTGCATTACTACAGGCACTGTCCTGGTGTAATATCATTTTAGCCAAAGATTATGCCGTAGTTTGGCTAAGGAAATCCAAAACTGACCAAGCCAGCCAAGGTCAACAAGATTACCTTGGGAAGGCCGCTATCTATTTTACATATCCAGCTCACTGGGCTACATCATTACACAAGCTAGAGTCTGACAATTCTTACCCCAGCCTATTTTCCAGTTAAAGTCAGGACACATAATTTCCCCCAAAGAGATTGATCAACTACAGGTCTGGTGTGACAGCAACAATCTAGCACTGAATGCCAGCAAGACAAAGGAGTTGATTGTTGATTTCAGAAGATCTCAAGTACTACACAAACCTCTAGTGATGAAAGGGATGACAGTGGAAATGGTCAAGAGTTCTTGGGTGTTCATATCATGGATAACTTATCTTGGTAAGTCCATGTATCCAGCGCAGTCAAAAAAGCTCAGCAATGCTTGCACTTTCTAAGGAAACATAGGAAGGGAAAATTACCAAGCTCCATACTTCAGACCTTTTATAGGGGCACCATTGAAAGTGTCCTGACCAACAGCATTGCAGTCTGGTATGGGAGCTGTAACAATCAGGATCAGAAGGTTTTCAAGACAGTTGTAAGGTTGGCAGAACGAATCATTGGCACCTCCCTTATACCTTTGGAGGATCTGCACAAATGCCGGTGCATCAACAGGGCCAAAAAGATTTCCAGTAATCCAACACATCCTGCCAATTGTTTGCACACTTGCCTGTCCTTAGGCAGGAGATACAGAAGCCTGCATTGTAAGACCACCAGACTAAAAACAGATGTGAAGTTGTTCTGTCACGCCGTTCATTCTTACTGATGTGCTCGGACCCAGTCCTGGGCTCCAACTCGGCCTATTGCAAAAGCTCAAGGTCTTCAACCAGCTCGAGGTCTCCTCCCTATCCCATGATGCACTGGTGCTTCCCTCAGATCTCGTTTGCTGCTGCAACAGAATGGGAGCGATTCACAAGCTCGGGGCAGTGAATATGAATTTTTCTAAGTATTTAGATTATATATTGAATTAAGGTTTTTGGTTTTCTTGTTTTTTTCTATCTAGGCCTTGTAACTCTTCCTTTTCCTTAGCTAGTTAGTGTTAAAATGCATATCTTACTATATTGTGCATGTCAGTTTGAAAATATTTAGAATTAATTAGTGTTAGAAAATTTCCTTGACTTAGTTGTATAGTGTGTAGTACACACACACACACACACACACACACACACACACACACACATATATATATATATATATATATATATATATATATGGGTCCACTACAGAATCCTGAAAGCTCATAATCCCGAAGCCCAAAATCCCAAAAATTCAAAATCCCGAAAGCCCAAAATCCTGAAACTCAAAATCTTGAAAACACAAAATGGACATACTGACGTCATTGTGGCTTTGCTATTGTTAGCCCTGTGGTGTTAAGTCATGCGTTGGGTTCAGGTAAGTGTGTGGTTGGTTTTATGTTAGGGTTAGGGGTGGTTTAAGTGAGTTAGGGTTAGGGCGCAGGTTAGGCATGTATGCAATAGTGGCAAATATTGGGGTTGGGGGCGGTTTAAGTGAGTTAGGGTTAGGGAGCGGGTGAGGTGAGTGTGCGATAGTGATGGACTTTAGGGTTAGGGTTAGGGTCAGGGTCAGTTGGTAGATATTAGTGTCTTTATAGTGACATATTAGCATTATTTGTGTTTTCAGGATTTTGAGTTTCAGGATTTTGGGCTTTCGGGATTTTGAATTTTTGGGATTTTGGTCTCAGGATTTTGGGCTTCGGGATTATGAGCTTTCGGGATTCTGTAGTGGACCTATATATATATATATATATATATATATATATATATATATATATATATATAGTTATATAGATATAGTTATACTTATAGCTTACTTGGTTCATTAGCCTGTTTAAATTACAAGGCTAATTTTTCTCTTTGACTGAAGCTTGTTGTTTTGTGAGCTTTGTGTGTGTGTGTGTGTGTGTGTGTGTGTGTGTGTGTGTGTGTGTGTGTGTGTGTGTGTGTGTGTGTGTGTTGTTATATAGGAGAAATGTCTCAGCATAAGGATAAAGAGGCTACACAGTCCAAGTCAGGATGTAAGAAATGTAAATGTGGACAGAAGATGTCCATTACAGATGGGCACATGGAGTGTGTATATTGTTTGGGTGCATTACACCTTCAGGAGACTTCTTCCATCTGCCACTCATTTAATTCACATGTTTTGCATGAGAGAAGGAACAAACTAGTGGTTAGAGACTTAATAATGTCTTCCTTTCAGGAACAATTGGATGAAGGTCAGGCCAGTCATTCCAAATCCTCAAAAAAGTCTTTTACTACTGGATCTTTGGTGCCAGTAAAATCTACCAGTTCATCTAAGCTTGACAAACAAACAACTTTGGTGCCACTGACTTTGGAGCCAACAGTTGTCATTGTAAGGAGCCAGTCCCCATTACTGGAACCGGTAACTCCAATATTGAAATCACCAATACTACAATCTGCAGCTTCATCAGTCCGATCTTCTCTGTCCTCAAGGAGCTTGTCTGACATGGACGTGGATCATATGGTGCAGAAGCTACTTCAGACATCGACGTTAGCCAAACTTTTGTCGGCTCTGACCCCATGAACCTCAGAGCTGACTAAAATCCCACCTGCTACTTCTGTTCCTCCTCTGATCTGACCTGAGGTTTCAGAGCCGGAGTGCACGGAGCCAATGATAGTGGAGCCATCGGCACCTACGCCTGCTCCAGGACTTTCAGAGCTGGTATCTTGGACTACTTCAGTGCCGATCGAGGAGTCTAGGAGCCAACACCCATCGGTCGGGTCCAGGGAGGATAGTTGAACCGATATTTCGGGTCTGACTTCACCTCTCGGGGCTTCAGCGTAGGTGAGTTTGGTGCCTACCTCTGGCTCTGAGCCCACTGTTTTGGTGCTGAGGGAATCCACTGTGTCTTTGGATCCAGAGGTTTCTGCACATCGGGACCGTGGTGCCTTTGATGCCATGAGGAGAGTAATGTCCCCACGGACAGTCACTTCATCAGGTCTGACAACTTCATCCACTAAAGCACTGGTGTCTACTTCTGTGTCACAGATTCCACAGAAGCGTAGAGACCCAGAACCTCAGGAAGCCCCATTGGGTGAGCACTGGTCTTCCAAGACCTCTCCAGAAGTTCCCACTGAAGAGTTACCTAGGAAGAGCTTATGCAAGAGGAAGCACCTGGACTCCCCTCAGGAATCCGTCACTTCAGACACTGATTTAGTGGAATCAGAAGTGTCCCCATGGTCACCCTCTAAAGATATCTCTTTCGCAGATATCTTGGAGATCCCTTAAACAGAAGGGTGGCTGGCAGTCCATCAGCCCTACTGATGATGAATCAGTCTATCTGAAGGCTTTTGGGTCTCAGCCCTCTGCCACTTGGGTGACTTCGCCTTTCAATGAACTTATAGACCTAGTTTGTCGAAAGGCATGGGAGTCTCCTGATACAGTGGAATTTGTCCCTAGGAGGCCCAACAAGCTTCTCCACAGGACAAGGCATTTCTTACAAAAGGAGTCCCTGTTGATGCCATGGTGGTGGCGGTGGCCACCAAGAAGGAGTTATCCAAAACTTCGACTTCTGTCTCCCCCGAATAAAGATTCTAGCATCATGAACAGATATGGGAAGCGCATGTTTACTTCAGCAACTTTTGCCATTAGGTCACTGAATTATCTTACGTACTTCACTAGGCTACAAAGAGATCTCATTAAAGAGCTAGGAGATACTCTTCAGGGTTCAGTAGCTGCGGGAGTCAGAGACAAAGTATTGTCTCAGCTCTCTACCCTTAATTCCATAGTAAACTTGTCCATGCATCTGATCTCGTATGCAGCTGATGGAGCGAGTAGAGCAGCAGCTTCAGGCATTACTCTTAGGAGACATTCCTGGATGCACTTATGTCCATTTGCGGAGCCCTTTAAGTCATCTTTTATTAACACCCCTTTCAATGGCTCATCCCCTTTTGGACCAAAAGTGAAAGAAATGCTTACCAGGAGTGAATAAAACAGAAAGATTCTGTCTGCGGTCAAACTCCATTTTTCTACATCTCAAAGGTTAGAAAGGAAGAAAGATGTGGTTCTGTAAAACTCAAGGAGTTTTTCAGGACATTCATGGTGAAACCCCCTCCAGAGGCAGAGGAAGGAGCAATAATGGAAGATGCCGTCCACGTGGCAGAGGGGTTCCACAGAACCAGGGTGACAGAGATCAGTTCTTTGGTTAGCCCTATCAATACTCCTGAGAGGAGGCCTGCCTGCCCACCTCTTGAAGCAGTCAGGGGATGCTTATCTTTGTACCCAGATGCCTGGCTAAAAATTTCAAAAGACAGCTGGATACAAAGCATCATTTCCAGAAGTTACTATATTCCCTTTCTTACCTCTCCCACCCATAAACAAGATCCCAGATGTTCCACCCAGTCACAGGGGAACAAGCAACCATAGAAATACAAAGGTTGCCAGAAAAAAAGAGTCATCCAATTGGTCCCCACAGACCAGATAGGATCTGGAACTTACTTAAGGCTCTTTTTAGTTCCAAAGAAAACAGGGGACTGGAGACCTGTTCAGCAGCCTGAACAAATCTGTAAAAAAGACAACGTTCCAGATGGTCACCCTGCAGTTGATATTCCCCTTTCTAGGGAAAGACAATTGGATATGCTCAATCGATCTCCAGGATGCATACTAACATATAAAAATAGCCAGGCCATCCAGAGATCACATGCGCTTTCAGCTGGAAGCCAGTCATTACCAATTTCGAGCGCTGCCCTTTGGTCTCGCTACAGCTCCCGGAGTATTCACCAAGTGTATGACAGTAGTCACAGCTCACTTGAGATGCCTAGGATTCCAGGTGTTTCCATATCTAGACGACTGGCTCCTAACTGCCACCACCAGGCAACAACTCATACAAGTGTGGGACATGGCCATGAATCTTTGCTGTCAGCTGGGGATTACCATAAATTTAGGAAAGTCTGCCTTATCACCATTGCAGCATACCATGTTTATAGGAGCAGACTTAGACACCACCACAATGTCCTTGAAACTTCCACCAGAAAGGGTCTATGCTCTTCATCAGCAGTTTCTAACACTTATTTCAAGAAAAAAAGCCCTGGCATCTCTAGTTCTCAAAATATTTGGTACAATGGCGGCAGCAATCATTGCAATCCCACTTGGTCAAATGCACATGTGCATACTCCAATTGCTCCTCTTCACACAGTGGTCTTTTCAGAATCTACCAGTGTCCCATCAGACTATAATCATGGAGACCTGCAAAAAGGACCTTCAGTGTTGGCTAACGTCGCATTCGGTAACGATCAGCCGACCTTTTGTGTTACCATCCCCAATTGCCACAGTGACCACAGATACTTCCCTGATAGGGTGGGGGGGGGCATTATCAGGGGAGGACAGTCCAAGGCACATGGACACAACATGAGACCAATATGCATATCAATGTCCTAGAGATGAGAGCGGTACTTCTAACATTGCAGTCCCTTCAACACTATCTTCCTCTAGGGTCCATTGCAATCCAGACGGACAATATGTCAGTAGTCTGGTACATCAACAAACAAGGAGGGATCAAATCTTACCCCTTGTGTCGAGAGGCCCTGAGAGTATGGCAGTGAGCAACCTCTACCCAGTGCTTTCTGATAGCAATGCACATCCCAGGGAGGTCCAACGTGATAGCAGATAAACTGAGCAGGGGAATTCTATTGCCTCATGAGTGGTCCCTGAAGAAAGAAGTAGCAGAAAAGATATTCCGCAAATGGGGTCAGCCTTGCTGTGATCTCTTTGCCACCCCTGCAAACATGAAATGCAGCAGCTACTTTGCTCTAATCCCCCACCCGGGGGATGAACTCATACACGATTGGCCCCCGGGCCTCCTTTATGCATTTCCTCCCTTTCCTCTGATACCCAATGCTTTACAGAAAGCCAGTGTCCTGGGAAGGACTATAATTCTCATAGCCCCCTACTGGCCTCGTCAAATTTGGTTTCCTTTCCTATAGCGTCATCTGTTGGAAGATCCTTGGATTTTGGACTCAGTTCCAGACCTCCTGATTCACTCATCGGGGGCTTTTCATCCATCTCTTCAGTCCCTCAAATTGACAGCTTGGCTGCTCCAATTCCAAATATAGCCAGGTTTCAGAATATTTTAGCTGTAGCTCAGCATATACTGATATCCTCCCACAAATTGTCCACTTGGAAGTTATATCTTAGCAAATGGAAAAGATTCTCAATATGGGCATTGAAAAATCACATTTCTTCCACATTTGTTTTTTGTGTGTGGTTCGTAAAAAATAGCATTGATCCCTATTTAGCTCCTCTATCTTCTGTTTTGAGATTTTTAACTGAACTATTTTATGAGGAGGCAGCTGCCACAACCACTTGAGTCCAACTAGCTGCAATATCAAACTTTCACCTTGGTATTCAAGGGTCTAATATTATGTCACATAGACTTTCCAAAGCATTTCTCAAAGGCACATTACATTTGAGACCACCCATTAAATCTCCGATTACCCCATGGGATTTAAATTTTGTACTTTCTAGAATCATATTACCACCTTTTCAACCATGTGACTTGAAGTATCTGACATGGAAAACCATATTTCTAGTGGCCATTACTTCTGTTCAAAGAGTTTAAGAGTTGCAGGCCTTGTCCATTAAATCTCCATATATGATATTTCATAATGATAGAGTTTTTCTTCGGACAAATCCCTCATTTTTACCGAAAGTATGCTCAGAGGCAAGTCTCAATCAGTTTATAGAGTTACCTGTTTTCTATCCTAAATATGGCAATAACTTGGAGTATATGATGCGCAAGCTTGATGTTCACAGACAGTTTCAACATTATTTAGACAGGACCAGAGATTTCAGGAAAACAGAGGAGCTTTTTATTGCTTTCTCAGATTCCTAAAAAGGTAAGCCTGTGGTGAAAACCACTTTATCAAAATGGTTATCAGACTGTATTTCTTTCACTTACAGTTCAGTAAATACAAAATTACATCAAAAGACAAAGGGCCATTCTACTAGGGCTGTCTCTACCTTGTTGGCCTTTACTGCCAGATTACTGATAGATACTGTTTATGCAGCAGCTACTTGGTCAAGGCCTCATACCTTCATCACTCATTACAAAGTAGATATGGCCTCCAGGAAGAAGGCTTCCTTTGGTTCCACTGTCCTGAAGAATATATTCCAGTGATTCACCTGAGAAAGATGGTGCTTGGGACGCAAGTAATAATGAAAGGCAAGATAGAACAACTTCACATAAAGAAGTTACGTACTCACTATAACGTTCTATGTGAGTTGTTCATCTCGCCTTCATTCTTACGTTGCCCCCCTCCAACTCTCATCCAAGCTTTTTGGGGAGTGAGTATTCACCTAGTTCATGGTTGTATTGATCTTTATCTAGTTTTCCTCTGTTATTGGTATATTAAGTGTCATGTAGTTTATTGGCAGCAAACAAGATGTGAGGGAAGCACCAGTGCATCATGGGATAGGGAGGAGGCCTTGAGCTGGTTGAAGACCTCGAGCTTTTGCAATAGGCCGAGTCATTGCAGAGGATCTGCTCTGAACCCATCAGTAAGAATGAAGGTGAGATGAACAACTCACATGGAACGTTATGGTGAGTACATAACTACTTTTTTCTTTCCGCTCACTATTAGACTGTTGAACTCTTTGGAAAAATGAACTATGGCGTCTGTTACATAACTAGCCTATCAAGAGGCTTATTTTATGGATGTGCAATACTAAGGTAGCCCACCTACACACTGAAGGACTGTAAAGTGCAATATACCAACTGTGCAATAATTCAGTCTGTTCATATATATGCTGCTATTGTTTCAATTTTACTGACAATATTACCTTCATATTGTTCCTTATCTTCCTTGTCTCCTGTTCTGGGATGGGTGTGGGTCACTGCTGTCCTACTTCACTTACAAATTGCTACTTATTAAAATTCTACTCCAAAATTTTATTAATTTTTCTCTGTCTATATGTGCAACTGTTTCCTGCATTGAGAATGAAACATTGCAATTTCGTTCAGCTACACTGCTGTGTAGTTCTGAATGACAATAAAGTTTTCTTTGACTTTAACTTAACAAAGAAGTTAATGCTACCCTCCACAGGACTTTAAGACAACAAGGTATTGCTACCGCAGATTACTCCTTATGTTCATTCAGGCAGGCAGGACATAAGACTTATCACTTGCTGGTCATTCGATTCAATGTTGAAGAGAACAGGCAGGTGGAAGTCTGATGCTACCCTTTCTTATATTAGACAGTAATCTCACTATATTGCCTTGCAGGGAAGAAGGTCCTACTGATTTTAGGGCATTCATTTATCCTGAGAGCAGCAGTGAGGGCAGCAATCCGTTCAAAAAAGTTACCTGTCAGTTGGACCCTAATCATTTAATAAAACATTGGGTTGGTTTTCCTAGCTTATCCTGGTTCCAGATTTGGGATGTATGGTATAATGTAACAACCAGGTGGAAAAACTCAATGCTCTGATCATCAGAGACAATGACCTGACCTTCGCCCCAACGAATATACTGTTATCTAGAATTTTATCAGACCCTGCCAATATATGCTCTCTGCATCCAGATATGCTGATTTTCTGGACTTTTTTGGTATCCAGACTCCACTGGACAGGTGCTTTGAGGGCATCAGTCTTTAAACTGTTGAGATGTTTCATCAACCATTGAGTGGGCTTGAACAGCAGTAACCATGGGCATCCTGGAGATAGAATATAATGACTTACCAAAACTGGACAAGGACTTTTACTCCTCTGATGGAGTTCACTTGAATGAGTTGGGCTTACAATTATTCAATCTGCAAGCATCCTTGCTATTAATAATACCGTTGTCCAGATGTTTAGTTGACTTTTCCAAAGAAAGGCTAAATTTACTTTGAGTAGAGGACATCACATCAGTCAGTGATGGGACCAGCCTAAGTCTTGGGCATTAAATTTGGGGTTAAGTCCGTTTTACTGTCCAACTTTAGTTAATTGATTTTCTACATCACAGGAGGCCATGGGCAGAGAGAACAGCATGTGAATGCATGTTGTTGGGTGGCCTTAGCCTCCTTGTATTCCCCCTTTCTACTTCAGCAGTCACTTATTGAGGTAAATAGGCAGGGAACCCTCTCTAGTTGTTTGAATTCCATGTCAGAGGCGATGAATGGAAACCTCAAGTTGGTTGGTAATGTGAGCTATGCGAGGGGACTTGGTGTACGTACTTGGACACTATTCAGAGCATACAGGAGATAGCAACCAGCTTCCTAAGTTATGCTCAAGTTTAGGGTTCATTACTGTTCAATATTTTTCAAAGAATTACTATTAGCAGTTAGTATTTAACTTAATGTCATTAATAAACTGGTCACAAATGGTTTGTCCTTTTTTGACTTAACTCGGGGGGGGGGGGGCATGTATGTAAACACATCAGGCAGTGGAATTCCATATGTTAAGTACAACAAAATATCATCTTTTCTGAACACTAGATTAAATAATTCTATTATAAATATTTGTGTAAGTGTGTGAGATTATTGTGTGGGGATATATTTATAGTAGTGGCATTCTCCTGGTCTTCAAGGTCATACACATACTGATCATTAAAACGGTTGAATCAAAGCACCTTGTCCCATAGTAACTCTTTTTGAATTTTACTACACTTCACAAAACAGCAGTCTTTGGACAATTTACTTAGATTTCTACAAATCTTCATTCTGCTGACCAAACCAGTTTTATGACAAGTCACCGAAGGCATCCCTCATCATTCTCACCTGTTATGTTAAAGCCAGTGTACCTAATGATTGAGAATGCTAATGCTTTCTCTAGTATGATGAAGCTCTTGTGATTATTCATTCATGTAATCCATTTCAGCACTGTCTGAACTACTAGCCTCTTCCTGAGTTTCCTTGACCTGTCTGCCTTCATTCTTAACCCAATCGCTCTATTGTCATGGATCAGGTAGTCTGTGTGGTTTGCCTTCCCTCTGACAATTACTGTTAGTGTGAGTTTTGGTCTCCCACACTACTGGAACAGAACAATGACTCCTTCAGAGTCTAACACCTCTATTGTTACTTTACTCTGGCATTAGAATCTCAAACTGAGCTTTTCATATAGCAATAACCCATGCCTGGGTGTGGGTAATGCTGGATTTACCCACAGTTGGTGTGGTTTGGTCACAAAGGCGAAGCCCGAGTGGCCAAACAAAGCCAACCGTGGGTAAATCCAGTATTACCCACACCCAGAAGTGGGTTATTGCTATTATACAATGACATTATTTAAGAAAAAAAATAATTACTTTTCTTAAATAATGGCATTGTATAATGCCTCCTTGCTGCCCTTCCGCAGCTGTCTGGTATTTTGCGGCAGTTCTGATGTACTGCGCATGCGTATGCCTACGCAGTACAGCAAAACTGTGGGCAAAAGCAATGGAGAAAGCAAGATCTCTGTTGCTTTTTACAAACTGTTTCGCTATGTTAAATGGGTTTAACATAGCAAGACAGCTTTAAAAAAAGCAACAGAGAATCTCTGTTGCTTTTTTTAAAGCTGTCTCGCTATGTTAAACCCATTTAACATAGCGAGACAGTTTTGAAAAAAGCAACGGAGAAAGCAAGATCTCCGTTGCTTTTTACAAACTGTCTGGCTATGTTAAAGGAGTTTAACATAGTGAGACAGCTTTAAAAAAAGCAACGGAGAATCTCCGTTGTTTTTTTTAAAGCTGTCTCGCTATGTTAAACTCCTTTAACATAGCCAGACAGTGTGAAACAACGGAGATCTTGCGTTCTCCATTGCTGTAAAAAAAGAGTTATAGTAATGGAAAAAGTCCGGGCGACCGAACCTTTTTCCATTACTATAACTCTGATTTACAACGTGCATGCTGACCAATTAGCATGCACGTTTTTGAATATTAATGGGGGGGGGGTGGTCTTTGTATAATAAGGTATACATTCTCAGGGGCTAGACAGCAGCTTTATGTAAGTGACTGCTGATTTCAGTTTTTATGCATAATGTATTTGGAAATGGCACCTTTTCATTGTGTGTAATACTTGTTTGAATCTGCAATTTGTGATATAGTATAGCAGAAGGATATAGCAATAGTTTACTTCTATCTTACAAAGAACATATGTTTTTTTTCCTGCAGTTTTTTAATGTCTTGCTTGATTTGTACACCACCTGTATGGTCTCTCCTTGCAGTTCTTTGTTATCTCATCTTTCCTGACTTAGTTCAACATGTCATATCTTTTTACACTCTTGATAACTCACCTAATCTTCCTGCTCCTTATGAATCTTCCATGTTTTTATTTGTCAATCCTGTATGTTAGACGCAAGTATTTACATCTCCCTATATTGCTTCTTTCATTCTCTAACTGTTTTCTATTTTATATTAAACTGCCTCATTATTTTTTGTCTTCCACTTAGGTACATTTACTACTGCGAATTTCAGTTTTCCTTAGGGTACTCTCCATTGCAGTACTGGGATCTGAGCATCCTGATTCTCCAGAGTTTAGCAATCACTAAAAGTTATGTACACATTTCAAACAGGTATGACATTACCATGCACATTAAATCGATAAAGCTTTTTATAGCTTGTCAGAGAACTGACAAACCATCCCATTCCCCAAAAATTCACTTATAGGTTCATACATTAGTACTAGGCTAACTGCCCTTGGGGGCCATTTTAAACCTATCCAATTACTCCATGTGAGAATCAAGCTCTGTACCTTGTGTCTGTATGACAAACACCTTAACCATTATGCCAGCCATCCACCCTGATGATCTTATGAAGGTGTCCAGCTGTTCTGCATAGAGCTCAGATATGTAACGGTTTATTGTTACAGTAGGAGTTTGTGCTCTTCTACTGGCCACCACGTTCCTCATGCATATTTTCTTTATTTTACTTTTCTTCTTACAACTTTTAGGTACAGAACTATGAGTCTGCCTCAATCTCTCTAATTCATAAGTTGCTTAATTAAACTTTTGGGGAGTAGTTGCTTAGTTAAAATTTTAGTTGCTCACTTTAATCCTTTGAAGCGTAGTAATTGTACTGCATATCCGGCAACTCTCCCTCACACTGCTTCTTCATTGTTATGAAAGATTTTGCACTGGCAGTAGAAACCATTTATACATTGCAGTCTGTTCCAACTTTGTACACTCCCACAATAATTCAGGATTAATTCAATAATAATACAGCAGGAAGTTCATATGTATAAAGTCTCTGAATTGAGAACATCAGTAAATATACTGCGATCACAGTGAGGCTTGGTTTTTTGGAACAAGGCTTATTTTTTGTGTTTCTGCATGTGTGCATTTGAGAATGTTTTATGGGGTCTGTATTATATATTCGAAGTTTCAAAACTTCGAAGCTCATATGTTCGACAACACATGAGCAAAGTTTGAATCTTCGAAAATACAATAAAAAAAAAAAACCTTACCTTAATGCTCTGAGCAGGGGGGCAAGCCCCCCTATACTCCTCACGTGGGGGCTGTGCCCCCACACTCCCTACTTAAATATGCCAACTCCGAGATCGCACTTCAGTGCAGAAAAAGGAAATTTTCCCATTCTGCGCAGTATAGAGCCGTTGCTTTTAACCTTCAAACTTTTCGAAGTTCGATCATATGGTGTTGACCATATGACATTCGAACTTTGAAAAGTTTGAATAATTAATAGGGACCTGTTTTATAAACTAGGCTAATATTCTTTCTGGACATAGCTAGACTGTTTATTTCTGAGCCGATGAATATCTATTTATTTTTGTTTTCTCGTTTCTTGGGGAAAAAGCGCTTAACTGTCTGTAATAAATCTGTGGAGTTTTATCTGAAGTTATGCTGTTTCTTCCACATTTCTGATGTGGTTATATGATGATAACGGGTCTATATCACGTAGTTGAAGTGCCATAGCTTCGACTGACATATGTTCGAGCACATATGTCTGAAGTTACGGAACTTCGTCTAGCTATAAAAAAATAAAAACACAATGGACAAATATAAAAAATGTTGTATGCAAGCCCCCCTGCATACCGCCCCTGCTACTTAAATATACCAACTCCGAGTTCCCACCACATTGAAGTGAATGGAAACTTCCGCTTATGGAGATTTCCACTCACACACTCAAACATTTACAAATTCGAACATATGGTCTCGACCATATGTCATTCGAAATTGTAAATGTTCGACTACATGATAGGAACCCGATGATAACCACTAAGAAACAGGTTAAGGCTTGTTTAGGTAGTATTCAGAATTTACCCCTAATTTTACTACAATAGCTTTCACCTCATTGACCTGACCAAGGATAAGCCTCTATTTAAAGTGAACAGCAGAAACTGAAAGGGCTTTCGAACAACTAAGAGATGTATTATGTTTGGAAGCAAAAGCGATATTTCCAGATTTTTCTACACATTTTTTTGCTACAGAGTGATGCCCCTAACTTATTACAGTCTTACTTCACTTTCTTCCCAGCTGTAACTTATCTTGTCACAGATGAGCTTCTTACCTTGCTTACACCTTCCCTTTCTACAGTTAAAACACCTCGCCCTGCTTTCCCCTTTTATGGGGCTGAAATGCATTCATGTTTATTTATTTTCGCATTGTTGTTCCCCTTTAATTCAACACTATTCCTATGTACATCTGTATTTAGAACAGATTATTTTATATGATAACATTAATATTGGGCACATAAGACATTTATTTACAGCTATTCCATATTTTTTCATTGCAAGATATGGAAGATATAACCTGGATCACACAGAGTATTAACTGAAGTGAGAGAGTGAGAGCAGGAATAATGTTCAGTGACTGACTAAAGTATAGGATATCTGCCTAGTAATTGTAGCTGTTATCAAAGATATATAAACAAATTGAATTTTATATTAAATTCACATTATTTCTTTTTTTGCATATGCATATAACATCAAACAGACAATAAACTGCTTCAAATTGACTTGTATTCTATACCTTCTCACATCTGATGGACTAAGTAAAGAACAGGACATGTGTAAACATAAGGCATTAAAGAAGCTGCAAAGAATGTGTCATCTCCACTTGATGACTCTGCTGTAATGCTTCTTTGGTGTCAGCCAGCTGAATTATGTTTGCAGTCTTATGCCTTGAGGGTTTTTTCACCTTCCTCATGAAACAAATGTCAACAGAGGAAATCCACAAGCAGCTATATATAGTATTTTGCTGACATGCTGACGTTTGTACTAATCCCCTTCAGAATTAGGCTAGACAGTTATTACTAAGGTCAAAAGGCTCACTAAGGTTACCTTGTGCCATTATATTTTTATGAGACAAACAGGTACAAAGAGCTATATTAGTGTTAAGCAGGATAGCAGCTGGCAAGTTAAATACACCGATAGAGGATGTGTCCAATTCAAGCCACAGTTTAGCCCCTTCTGTGAGCTTTTCCTTCACAAAATGAAAGGGTGGGAAGTACTCTAATAAACACATCTGTACAGAGATATTATTCCTAAAACTACATTTGCAAATAGCAACAGTTTTAGATGAGTGTATTTTTTAGAAGGGGATTGATAATAATGGAGTCTTTTACGTGTGAAAACAGTGTATTTTGACTCCCATATATGATTTCTTGTTTTGTTAAATAAAAGAAAACACTAATGGGATATTCATTTCACAAAGTCAATATTCTAAAAGAAATAATGAAGACATGTTCGAAATTATGCAAACAAAAGTGACATTTCTGCTGAAAATATCCTGCAATTCTGGGATGCTCTCACGATATTAAAAAACATGTCCCATTCAGACGATATACTCAAAGGAAAGTTGAACTTTATATGGTCAAGGCCATTTGACTGACTTTCCAAAATGTTTAAAGTTTTGAATGGAGATCATGGTACAGTGAGGATCAGGGAATTTACCCTTTTCCACACTGTAGTGTGATCTCGGAGTTGGGATATAAAATGTACAGGGGGTGTGGGGGTGCAGGGGACTTGCCCCCCTGCAAAAATGTAGATTTTTGTTGTTTTCCCTCATTGGACATTTCAGTAAGTTGATCATATGGTCTCGCCATATGAAGTTTGACTTTCTGTTGTGTCAGTCTTTTAAATGAGATGCTAAAACATATGTGGATTAGGTAGAACGGAAAGAAGTTTTTTAAGCAACTAGAATAGAAATCACTCTTGTTTTAAAATGTTAAGGTGATCAGCAGACTTTAAATTCCCTCTGGTACAGCTCTTTTGAGTATGTACCTTTAACTGCCAGTGGGTGTAACTTGAGCCTTTAAAAAATGAAGTTATCACCTTACAGTTCTAACAAATACTCATTAACAGAGTTCCAATATCAATAAAGTTGTGTTTGCCATCATGTATGCTTTAAGATAAAATATATTGATATCTTGTATATAGTATGGTTTTGGAGTTTTTAATGGAAATATGAGCAAGCAATATTTGACGCCTAGAGGCGCAGTAGGAGGTAACTGCAGAAACGCCCAGAGGCACACTCGGCTGTAATGAGTTAAAAGCAATTTGAAGGCAGACTGTCTTTGGCAAAATCTACAGAAATCTTTTGGAGAAAGAAGCGGTGACATTATTGTTTGGCACTTTTCACATTCACTGCATCACTATTACAAGTAATTTTTTCATGGCATGGTTGTTATGGAACCTTAGACTACCATTATACAAATAGTAAATGAAAAAGTTCAGAGGGAGACCAACATGCAGACAAATGTTAACTAGCACAAAAGCTTTCTGTTTAACAAGGAGCTGGTGTAAGACGTCAGCAGTAGATGGGATGCACAGGGCCTATGGCCCCAAGTGATATGCATCGACTACATGGCACTAACACAGAAAAAAAGATGAAAATGGAATGCTGCATAGTGCCATTTAAAAAAATGAAATGTACGTGTGTCAGATACTTGCCTCCCTACTTCTATCCCATTGCAATATTCTGTAAACAAAAATGCTTATGCTTAGGATGGATCTCACTTTATTCACCCCGTCTTTTAATATCCAAACAAGTGCACTCTTGTGAACCAGTCTTTTCCTATATCACAGTTTTTTTAACACTAAATATAAATGACAGTGTAGTGTTACTCCCCCCAAACTGCTGCCCTTCAGTTATTGTATTCCTTGAAGCAGTGCAATGATTTTCCCCCCTAACCCATTCAGTCATTATGCTCTCAGATGCATGCCACCTGTGAAATTCTCCCCGACCCCCTCCTTCCCTTGCTGTTATTACCCCTGACATTATACAGAAAAATTAGCTCTCTACTATTCCCTCCCTGAAATGATGGCTGCTCATGAGGGCAAACGCATATTTCCCCTATCTTTTCTTCAGGTGGCTCTGAATCTTTCTAATGGCTAGAGTAGCTTGCTTGCCACTGAAGTGCTACCATGAAAAATGACAACAATAACTGCCCAAGATGTTTCATGAAGCTCTGTGTCATAATGAAGCCTTTAGCAGAAATAACATATTGAAAATAAAAGAGTGATGTTTTCTGTTGTTAATTACTTTATTTGCTTTTGATCAGGAAAGTCTGACTTGGCAAAACTCTTTCTTCATGGAGGTATGGGGAAGCTCCACATTTTATATATATATATATATATTTATAGCAAACCTGCGTCCCCTTTGTGACCCATGTTAGCACACATTTTGGATGTAGAGTGGTCAAAAATGTCGCATTTGGTGGTTTTGCGACATTCCAACCATTCGACATGCACAAATTCGGTTACCGGAATCGATCATTGTTGGGTTTGAATGCCGTGTGTTCGGTTATGTGGTGGTAAACCTATATATATATATATATATATATATATATGTATATATATATATATATATATATATATATATATATATATATATATATATGTGTGTGTGTGTGTGTGTGTGTGTATGTATATGTAGGTTTACCACCGTATAACTGATGGACGAATGGTCGAGCCCTGATGACCAAAAGGAGTTCATAGGTAGGTACTAGGCTATTGGTCCTAGGGCCTATATAAGCCTAGCCAAAAAGGTACCCTGGCTTTCGCCACCCAAGAAAATTATTTTCCTGTGCCCCTGTCGAGCAGAGCCACAGAAGTGATCCCTGGGGTGAATTTCCTATTTCCCATCCAATCATCAAGATTTTTCTTGAAGAGTGCTAATGAAGAGCTATGTTTGACATAGATAGGTAGTCTGTTCCAGAGTATGGAAAGTCTCTGGGACAGGAATCTATCAATCCAGCATGTTATGTTTATTGTGGTGACAAGGTTTAGGTCCCTAGAGCGTGTAGCTCAGAGGGATTGGGATTTCTTTAAGTGGAGCATGTCCAACACCTCTGGGTTTGACATAGCTTTGTATATTAGGCAGAGATCGCCTCTGAGTAGGTGATATGCGACGGAGTAAAGCTGGAGTTTTTTTAGATGGTCTGCGTAGGGCATCTGTTTGAGGCCAGTAATCCTCTTTGTGAGGTATTTCTGTGGCCTTTCCAGTTGTTGTAGATGTCTTGTGAGGTACATACCAAAAGGGGCATTGTACTCTATAATGGGTCTAATGAGTGATGAGTAGAGGGGAACAATGACCTCTTTTTTTCTGGATGAGAAACCTTTTGTGATGAGGTGTGTCACGTAGAAGGATTTCCTGACCACTGTGGTGATGTGATTATCAAAGGAGAGACTACTGTCCACCTGTGTCCCAAGGTCTCTTTTCACATTTTTGGCATTATGTAGACTACCAGCTATGTGGTAGTTCATGGGTACAGAGATTTTACCAAAGGGGATGACAATACACATTTTGGCATTGAGCTTCAGGCCATGGCTTTGACACCAGGCTTCTATCTCAGTGAGGCCCTTTTGTAGTATACCCACACTGTTAGGAGTTTCGATTATGGCTCCTAGTTTGCAGTCATCTGCAAACTTTGTTAGCCAAAGTCCTTCTGTGTTAGCCTGTACTTCAGAGAAGTAGATATCAAACAGGAGAGGACCCAGGACTGAACCCTGTGGTACTCCACTTGTCACTGGTCTGAAGTCAGATTTGGAGTCTGCTACTTTCACAGTGTGGGTTCTGTCCATGAACCAGTTGGCAACCCATCTTGTGACATAGGGATTTATACCTAGTTTAGTTAGCTTATCTGTAATTCCAGAGTGAGGGGTGGTGTCAAAAGCCTTGGTGAGATCTAGATAAGCTGTGTGAACCACCTTACCCTCATCTATGGCTTTGGTGACTGCTTCAAATAAGTCAATCAGGTTTAGGAGACATGATCTTCCTTTTACAAACCTGAACTGGGTAGGGTCCAGAGTTTGGAGATTACCAATGTCTTTGTTTATGAATTCCATGGCCTTGCAGACCAGGCTCGTCAGGTTAATGGGGCGGTAGTTCCCAGGGTCTGTCATGGCTCCCCTTTTGTGGAGTGGGATAACCGTTGCGGTGCACCATTCAGTGGGCACAAAGCTTGAGGTGAGGCTATGACTGAACATGGTACTTAGTTAGGGTGCCAGTTCATTCTGTAGTTCTTGTAGAATGCAGCCTGGGATATTGTCAGGTCCCATGGATGCTGTGTTATTGGCTTTGGAGAGTGTGTTTTTTACCTGTGCAGCCATGATTACAGGAACTTTGCATTCTTCCGGTATAGAGATGGGCCCACTAGGGGGTGAGAGGGGGGTAAAGTTAGCACTGAACCTATCTGCCAGGATATTGGCAATATCAGTTGGTTCTGTATATTTAATGCCATTGTGCTGTAACTCAGAGGAGATCTGAGTGTTGCCATTGAGATTCTTGAAATAGCTATAGAATGCCTTGTGGTTATCTTTAGAGTCAGTGGCAATTTTGTTTTCGTAACTAGCTTTGGAGGATTTTATTAGGGATCTCAGCTTCTTACTGAGGTTGACCAGGGAGTTCCTCCAGTCATGGGATTTTACTCTTTTTTGCAACAGTTTCTTTCTTCTGTTGTAGAGTTTGTTTATGGCAGAGGACCAGCAGATTGGCTTCATTTTTTTGGAGGATAGCATCTTGATTCTATTAGGGATAGCATGATCCATGCACTCGTGTAAGTGCTTATAAAGTGCATTTGTGTAGGATTCAGCAGTCGTATCTCTATTGTCCGTCTGCATGGGTGTCATGAAGTTTGCCACTTCTGTCTTAAGAAGTGTGAAGTTGGCTTTGGAGAAGTTTTTTTACAGTGGTTTCCCTAATTGAGGTTGGGGGCAGGATGTGGATGTCTAGGATGATTATCTTGTGGTCAGATCTGACCAATGAGGAATTGATCTCTGGTGTGGAACACTGGTTGCCCATGTTGGTAATGACCAGGTCTAGGATATTGCTGCCTCTGGTGGGGGTGTGAATAGTTTGATCCAAGGCATTGGAATTTATGAATTCCAGAAAATGTTGAGCAAAAGAGTTGGTACATGAGTAGTTTTCCCAATTAATTGTGGGGTAGTTGAAATCACCCATTATTAAGGTGTTCAGTCATACCCTAATACTTTCCAGTGTATCAAGAAATGAGAAGTGGGAATCCTGGGGCATGGTGGGGGGGTCTGTAGCAAGCTACAATTTGGATTGCGGTCTTAATGAATATGGACATGCCTCCACCTTTAGTGCTTCGTTCTGGGTTAGGTGACTGAAAGGTGTGGTATGAATTATAGCCTGGTAATGCAGAGGTGCTCTCTGAAGTTTTGTACCAGGTCTCTGTCACTGTACAGATGTCGATGTTCTCCATTTTAAGGAGTGCCTCGAGTGAGTGCATTTTGAGGTTTAGACTTCTAGCATTGAGTAGCATTACCCTCAGATTTTGCTTGCTTGTTCCTGTTACTGTGGTGCATTTGTCATATGAACCTTGCCTAAAAAAGGTGCTATAGGGTTGGCAAGAGCCTTAGCCAGTATCCAGAATCCCAAGGCTGACAGGTGCAGGCCATCTCTGGCAAAGCATCGTGGTCTGTCGATCATGTCGTCCCAGGCAGACAAATACTGGATCCCCTTAGAATGACACCAGAAGCTTAGCCAATTGCTGAAGTCAATCATTTGTCCTTGTACTGTGGTATCATTCTGGGTGATGGCAGGATGCTACTCAGGCCTAGGGTCATACCTGCCTGGGCTACAAGATCGGAGAGCTCCTCAATGTCTCTTTTCATGTAGTCTAGGGAGGTATGTCTCAGGTCATTCACACCAACATGGACAATGACAGTGTCATATTTGTACTTGTGGAGTGACCTGAGTGCGTGCGTTATGTGGCAGATCCTGGCACCTGACAGGCAGCTGACAGTAGCTTTCTCCTTGTTTAGCTTGGTGAGTGGAACATCAGTGTGCCTGACTATAGAGTCACCTATGACTAGAGTGTTGGGTACGTTGTTATGCCTTATGGGCTGTGGTTGAGTGACACACTGAGTTTGTGGGCTTTGTGTCATTTGGGTTGTGTTGGGGGGTGGAGTTTGCTTGCGTTTCTGCTTTGGAGGTCCCTGATCCTTGGACATGTTTTTATTGAGAGCCTCCGTGAATGTAGGTGTTTGTTTTGTGTTTCTATGTGTGTGTTTTGGTGGTGTAGGTTTTGAGGGACTATGTGATGAGTGTGGTGTGGTGGAAGTGTTTACCTTCTCCTCTTGACTGTCTAGTCCAGTCTTGGGTGAAGAGAGCTTTGCTTCCAGTTTGGCTATATAAGTGCATCTTTCACAGGTTGTAGTGTTGGGTGGTAGGAGGAGAGGGCTGTCTGTGCACATGAGGCAATTGCTGCATTGCCCCAAGATGACCAGATTCATCAGGTAGACAGGAGAAATCATTGGGAGCTGACCTTTGGACATGCCTGTGCGGCAAATATGCACATTGCTGAATGCAACTGTATCGAATCGCAAACCTGTGTCCCCTTTGTGACCCAAGTTAGCACTCATTTTGGATGTAGAGTGGTCGAAAATTTCACATTTGGTGGTTTCTCGACATTCCGACCGTTCGACATGCACAAATTCGGTTACTGGAATCGATCATTGTTGGGTTTGACTGCCATGTGTTTGGTTATGCGGTGGTAAACCTATATATATATATATATATATATATATATATATATATATATATTATATATATATATATATATATATATATATATATTATATATATATATATATATATATATATATATATATATATATATATATATAGATATCTTTGTACAGACAGTTAATAAGTTAACAGTACAAATACACATTAAAACATAGATACATATTTATTTAGGATAGAATCATTATATTAGCTCCGCTAAATAGATCATACAGTATGTTATGCTCATATACTTCTATAGAATATATACATGTATAGAATTATATTAAGATTGATCATACTATAAAAACATGAAACTACATATGATTGATGAAAATGACATGGTTACAGTTCACTGACTCATTAGTGGACAAGTGGCTTTAGTTCAAAAGATTAATATTGTGGTGAGGTTCACAATAATGTGTTATATTTTATGAGATGGAGCACTTTTAAGACATGTATCTCCTTCAGTCAACTGTGGTGAGACTGTTGATATACATATGTTAGGGGCCTGTGAACATGCCGTTCAACTTATGCCACACTTGATAATAAGAGCACTTGATTATTTCTACCAAAAAAAATCACTATCAGTTCCCTCTGTTGACAAGTGACAATTTGACAAAGTGTAAATCACATGTATACTGACTTCCTTTGGCTGTATGCAGCTTAGGTTGACATTTTTTTGTTGATACAATTTGATCAGCAAAACTGATGGTTGACAGATGTATGAGATTGATAGTCCTCAGGGTTGAGGAATATGCCCCTTCCTTGGGAATTGCACGATGTTGGATTATACACACATATATATATATATATATATATATATATATATATATATATATATATATATATATAAACAATCCAAAACCAAAATGGTGCACACCAAAACGAATGCAGTGCTCGCAAAATACACAGTCCAAACAATCACAGAATCCAGCACTCGCAAATAAATTAAAACTAGTAGTTAAATCCAGAAGAAGGGACCCAAAACACTTAAAATAAATGTACAGAAAGCTTTTATTAAAGTAGAACAAACATTCAGGCAGTTTACATAGCAGCCATTTGGCTCCAACAGCACAGACCAGTGACCGGTTTCGCCCCCTGGCGCATGACCCCCATTCAGTTAAAGCCATAAAGGTTTTAAAGTGCACATTCCTTAATATAGAACCAAAATTCAAAAAGACACATTATATTCAAAAACACATATTATTTAAAACCAAATATATGTGTACACATAAACCCTAATATATGTATACACGCACACACACACACACACACACACACACACACATATATATATATATATATATATGCGCTTACTATTTAGAACCAGGTGGGATACATGTGTGAATATAAAATATATCTACACACACCTACACATACGTATATGAATACACATAAAGTGAAGACATACCTACATTAAACAAATTATCAGGGAAGAAAGACAGTGAAAATGCAATTCAGACATTACCAATGATCATTAAGTCCAGGTTTGTATAAAGCCCCTAACTTCACCATCCACATTCTTTCTTCTTTATATAAAAACTCATGCTTAGTTATGTCTGACATCCTATTACTTTCACTACATCAATTCCAACAAAAAGAAATTGTACTGAAATGTTCTAATTTGTGTTTGTAAAGTGCACTTCTTTGACGTTTACACCTAATGTCACTGAAGTGCACTGCAATTCTGCTCTTCAAGTTTCTTGAGGTCTATCCAACATAAATAAAAGGGAGAATTTCTTAGATTTAACTCACCAATCTGAAGTATTATATGACTTACTCAGAATGAATTATACTATATATATATATATATGGGTCTACTTGACACGGTCGACAGTTCATATGGTCGAAACCCATTTGGTCGACGGCTCATTTGGTCGACAACCAGTATTCAAGGCACTTAACAAGGATTTGCCCCCCTCCCCAAAGTTGTGCGACCCTGGAGTTGATATATAAAGTTAGGGGGTGTGGGGGCACAGCCCCCTACAATGGGGGGTGTGGGGGGTGAAGTCTTCCACTAATATTCATTTAATAGTCATTTAAAACATGAAAATACAACAAAAAACTTAACATTTTAAACTAATATGGGTGGGGAGCTTCGCCCCCACACCCCCCATTGTGGAGGGCTATGCCCCCCACACCACCCTAACTGCCCACTCAACAGGCAGACTATAGACAGTTTTGATTTTGCCAAACAATATATATATTACTGTTACATAATTTTAAATTTTTGGCTACTGCAGAACTAATTAAAAAAATCATTATGTCATTTACTGATAAAAAGCTCCTGGCCTCAATTCTTTGATTATGGAATTGTATAAATATTTTTCTGCTGACCTTGCTCCTACACTATTCATATCATTAATATACTTATTTTCTTAGATCCATATTCCTTTTTTAATAAACTTATATTCATTTTAAAACTCAGTACAGGCAGTTTGCATTTATCTATTTTTGTCCAATTGCTTGACTCATTTTGGACTATAAAATGATTGCCATGGTGTCACTGGAAATTTATTCTCAACTGTTTGACCAATTTGGCTTTATACCAGGAAAGAAAATAACAGAATTCATACTTTTTTCAATTTTTTTAGGAATAAATGTAGTACTAATTATATTTATTACATTGCTTTCTGTTCTTTGGATTTCAAAAAGCCTTTATTTCATTAAATAGAGAATACACATTTTTTGTTCTTAGAAATATTTCTGTTAATGTATACAATTTAATGAATGCCTTATTCCTTTTAAGTAATTAATTTACATTAATGCAAATGACTCTAGAAGTTATCATCAATATTCTAGGGTACTTCAAAGTTGCCCCCAATCCTACCCTTTCCTGTTAGCTATTAATCCTGTTTTTCTGGTTGATTGTAGCCTGATGTTTAATCCATTAACTATTAACAATTACTCATATCAACTACCTGTATATGGTGATAAATTAGTTTTGACTTTTAAACATGTCTCCTGCTCTTTATTTAATTTGATGACATTCTTTCAAAAAGTCTGCCAATCTATGGATAATACAATAACGTTTACTATATCTAAGGTATAAGATTTTCAAATCTTGGATGTTACCCTCTTATGTTAAACTAAACTGGTGTGCTTTTTTCCTCCAATGAAACACAATATTTGGCATATGTACAATTTAAACATACAGGTGCAAAAATCAGGAAAATAACAAAATACTAGAATAAGGTTAAAATCTATTACAGGAAGAACCGGTATTTTTAATATAAAAAAACTATCCCTATTGGCATTCTTTCCATTGGAATATGCTAACCCCACCTGCAATAGATTATTTCTCCAAAAGTAAAAGATGATAGCCTTTTATTTCATTCTTTCTCTTTTTTTTTTTTTTTGGTGACAGTTCTCCAAGGACCCCCCAGAGGTTCTCACCCTTTCAAAGACTGGATTTTGCTATAATGTAAAATATCCAGAAACATCTTGCATTTTTCAAATTGTAATAAATTATTTTAAATGGAATACAGATACAAATATTTAATCAAACCAAGCTATTAATCAAGTATGGCAAGTATGCATGTCAACATGGATGGTTCAATTAGATTCAGAGCTGTTATGAGAAATTCATATACATAATATGGAAACCCTTATAAGAAAAAGTGTGTTGTATAAACACTATTATGTTTTCATAGTCTCATTTACCATATTTTTGTAGTTTCTACCACAAACAAATTGGTTTTAAAAAATTCATGGTTGAAATTAGAAAATCTTCATTCACAGGATAAGACTGTTTTTTTTAATTCAGGGAATGTATTGAATTAAATCATACAATGAATTTTTTTCATTTAAATTTTATTGTTAAAGACTTTAAAAATAGTTCTTTTTATCTTTTCCTCAAACAAATCTTTATTTGTATTATACTAGAAAATATTTTAACTATTAAAAAAATTCCAGTTACAGTAATGATAACATTAATAAATTATTCCGAGATGCTGAATCCTGTACTCATTTAGCTTTGAGAGCTTATTTAAACCTGTGTAGCTCCTACAAGACAAATAGTCACTCTTTCAGAATCTGCATTATTCAACAAAAATTATTATTACAAGCTTACTTATACCCAGGAAGAATGACTTTGAAAGGTTAAGGGAAATTTTGTTGGCATGATTGTGGCTCAATAGGAACATTGTAGCATGGTTGGTGATTCTGCACAAGAAAATACCCTAGGTGGCTGAAAACCTTTGAATTAGCACAAAAAGTATCTGAAAAGATAATACAGTGTGAGTATTAATCATGGATTCTTTGTATTAAAAATTAGTATTACTAAGATGTTTATAAAAGTGAGCATTATGACAAAAAAGACTTAATTCTAGATATATGGAATCAAATTTTACTATCATATTCAGAGTTTTCATTAGAAAAATAGGGGTCCCCATTTAATTTATATTCCAGTTTTGAAACAAATGATGTCCTTTAAGATAAGGATATCTTTTCCTTTTTTACACATCGAAAGTTTGGGGTTGAGTTTCTTTTCTCCAATTACTGTGTGTGTAAATTATAACAACAGCTTTCACTGCAAGTAACAAAAACAAAATATGTTATAAAAAAGGCACCATAATCTTTTCCTTAGCACCCATATGTCGCTTATAGAATAGAATGGTCTATCTTTTTTCATGTTAAAGGAAGCATAGCCATGCCTACTTTGGTAAAAAATAATTGCCAGTTAGCTACTTCATTTAGGATCAGACACTATAAAAGGGTCATGGTGTTAAATGTATATTGACTAATAAAGCTCTCACTTTACTAAGCACATTGCTACAGTCACTGTTAAGGTCTTGCTATTCAATATGCTTGGGGGCACAGGATCTCAGAAATCCCATGCTTACTCATTTTAGAATGAAACAAGTGATTGATGTAGTCCATTGTACACTTTTGGAAGGTGTTTCTTCTTTCCCAATGTAATAGGGCACAAGAGTCCTGACATGCCAGAGGAAATAAATAAAGATTGTAATAGAAGAAGAGTGAATATTAAACCCAGTTACCCTGTTTTTCATTACTCTACTTCCTGATGAGCTAATTATTTTTGCAAACAATTATTGCTAACTTTTGTTGCTCAGCAACAATAAATTATTTGTAACTGATTAATTGTGAATATACTAAGTCCTGCCTGTAGCCTATGGTGATAATGCCCTCACTATGACCATAAAAATCTGAGTTTGAATAGCGGCTCAGGCACTGGAAGAGCTGGGCAGTGGATGATGCTGCATAGCCCATTTTCAAGGAGGAAGATGGTGATCTCAGTCAGGCCAACTCACTCCAATGCAGGTGAACGCTTGCATGATACACTTGTCAAAAGACAGAAGGACATGTGTTTGGTAATCCCATGCTTATGATGATATCTATCACAGGCATGTGATGGGGGAGCATACAAACATTGGGGAAGGCATAGGATTCTCATACAGTGACGCAAGTGCACATCAGCCAACAGAAGTAGGGGTTAGGGTCATACTGTCATACACACACTTAAAATGCAGTCAGTCAGGATGCCAGTGAGGGCACTAAGGCTTGCATGATGTCTCCCCCATAATAATCTGTCACCCTTACCAGGAATTAGTATAGGGGAACAGATGGGCTGGGCTCATGGGGGGCTTCATGGTCTACAGCACTTAGAGAAATGTTTTGAATATACTACAAATCTTTAATTTGCTAATTGTTCAACCAAACATATTGCATATATTTCACCTGCATGCATTTTATTGTTTACAATCTGTTTTCCTGTAAATTATAGTATTATATTTTCTAAACTTCTTTTTCACAATTTTCTTATCTGTGTACTATCTTTTAACTTGCTAGAAGTCTGGTTTATGGCAAAAATTAGCCTTTCTTTGTTCAATCCACTCTCTGTTAACAGATAACAAGTAGAAGAAAATGAGTATCGCAAAAGTAATGCCTTTTAGAAACATTAATTATCATTATTAGGATGATTACATTTAGGATATATAGGCTGCTTTTACTAATCGTAGAAATGTAACAAGACTGTGGAAAATTTACAGATGCACAGGGCATAAAAGATGACAAATGCTGCTTGGATCACTATACTGAGTTTGCTACAGCATGACTTGAAAGAAACTCTTTTTGTATCCAGCTGGCTAGCTCTAAAATCATTTTAGCTAGGCCAGTACTCCTTTCAGTCCCTTCCGCTCTTTTTAAAACAGACATTACTTCCCTACGGATCCTATTCCACAAATGCTGAAGCAGTATGGGAGATGTTTGGAGGACAGTTTAGTCTACATGTTATTGTAATGATCTGATAATAAACTCATTCAGCAGGCCTTGACTTGATTAACAATATTATGGGGCACAGGTGCAGTTTCTTCAAAACAGTGCACATTATCATAGTTTATTCAGATCACATGGACTTTTAGACAATTTGCAGATGCTGGTTATCTTATTGTTTAGGTTTTCTACCTCACATGTTCCAGAAAACATATTGGTCCAAAGAAAAAGCAGTACGAAGTGGCGATGTGAACTGTAGCTCTGCTTATTTAATTTAATTTCGTGGAACTGTGGGCCTGACATACCAGTGTAGATTATGAGCAGGCATTTGTTGGTGAAGAATGTTGTGGCAGACTGCCATTAAATTGCAAACTTGTTTTGAATGTGTGCTACGAATAAATGTCATAAAACTGCTTGTGTTACTACAAATGAAATTTAACTTATTAGACATAAAGTTATCTTTTGGTTATGGAAGAAAACAGTTTCTCATGAAATTAGTTGAAATGTTTAAGGAAGTTGGTTGAAATCATGCTGAAAGGTGTAGTTTTAAAGCATAAGTTTTTATACCATGTTCAGTTCTGCTTGGCGTTTGTCATCCATAGAAGTTCATACTGAAGTAACTTAAAATATATTTATTAATCACTGTAAACATGGGAAAACATGTTTGGTTTGCATTCACAGACCAATTACTGTCTGATGTAAAACTGTCAAGGCAGATGGATGTTTCATAGCCCTCAAAACTCATGATTCCATTCTTTCTGATTTTGTATGTTGTACAAAAGCAGTAAATGCCAAACGGATAGCAAAATCAATTTGTTAGAAAGTGTCACAAAAGTGATAACTCATTTAAATCCTTATAGTTGTCTCTTTCAGAAAGTGACAAGCCATGTTGTGTGGTCATGTGAAACATCAGTGAGGAACTGTGGCAGTTATGGTCATATTTAATGAGACAGAACTATACGCAAATATATTTATTATTGTTGCATGTAAATTTGTAACAGCAGAAGCAGGACTATGACCTGCTGAGGTAATCATGACAGCATACTTTTCAGAAGCAAATATCAATACATCAATTTTCATTTATTTATCTTTATTTCAAAGGAAATAGCTTTATGATCTGACCTTACCAGAGAGGACAATACAGTAGGAGGAAGCTTGCTCCTATGCTTATGAGGGCCAGGTCCAGTATGTTTGTGTTCTTAGTGGGCATGTGGAGTATCTGATCTAGGTTGCTTGTGTTTACAAAGTCAAGAAATCTCTGGGCCTGCACATTTGGGGTAGTATATGATTCCCAGTTTGTAATGGAGTAATTAAAATTGCCTATAATTATGGTATTGGGTTGAATAGTGCATCTTTCAAGTAAGTTCAAGTATGAGTTATAGGTTTCCTGGGTCACAGAGGGAGACCTATAGCCTGCAAGGGTATGGTATGGGATTTTGCCTATAGTAATTTGGATGTGGAGAAGCTCAAATGCATCATCCTGTCTGACCAGTTTTGAGATGAGCTTGTTATTGATGTAGATTGATACACCTCCACCTTTAGGCCATGTCTGTGTAGTGCTTAGCCTAAATTATTTTTATTTATTTATTTTATGTTGCATTTGTTTTCCGGGATGGTCTGACTGGGACAGTGCCCATTTTCAGAGGAGGCCCAGGGAGAAAAGCCCCAGTCAGCTTACATACAAATTATCACAATAAGTAATTGAAATTATAAACAAAATTGACAAAAAATGAGTGTTAACACATTTACAGGATAAAAATGTAAGAACAAAAATATATACATAGTATCAAATAGAGCAAGACTTTAAACACTTGAATATAAACAGATATATGCTTGAATTTATATATTTGGAGGAACATAACATTAGTTAGGAAATTAAGCAGGGAGAATCACTTAGGCAAAGTTGTGCGCAGTTAGTAATACTTCCATGGTGAGAGTTGCAGCTAGGGCTGTAACTACTTATAGAGAATTAGTGTTGATAGAAGGGATATGTTAACAGAGTCAGCACATACAGCCAAATTGTATAAGTAATGCTAAGTTAATAATTAACCTGGAGTGTTACATGTACAAACCAGGATTCAGATGAGTCTTTTGAGAGATATTTTGAAATGATTAAGATTACTTATGGATTTAATACTATGTGGAAGGGTATTCCAATTTTTAGCAACAAAGTTAGAGTAAAGCGAGTTGCCTGCTGTATTGGATATTTTAGTTACATGGAGCAAGTCTTTGTTTATTTATTTATTTATTTAACATTTGTTGACTGGGAAAGTCCGACTAGGTTCCACAGATCCTGTTTTCAGCGGAGGCCCGGGGAGAAGGTAATTGAAGAGTACAAATGCTAGAGTGGGGTTGTAGAAGATGTTTTAGGGAAGGTATGTTGTCAAGACTGTGCATTATTGTGTGAGCCATTATTAACTGGTTATAGTTCATAATATGAGGTAGTGCCAACCAAGAAAGATTTTTTAGACATTGACAGTGATGGGTTGAATGTGTGGAATCTGTTACAAAATTGGCAATCTTATTATAACATGATTCTAATTTACTTAGTTCTGACTTTTTGAGGTTGGTAAGTATGGGGGATGCATATAGGAGTGAGGAGAGAAGGTGGGTTCCAGCTATGGCTATTCTTGCAGCGTCTGTTAAGAATTTTTTGTTTCTATACATTGTTCCCATTTTCTTGTGAACCTTTTTGATTGTGTTAGAAATGTGTATGTCAGATTTTAGTCTGTTGTCGATTATGACGCCTAATAGTTTTGTTTGGGGAATCTGGGAAAATCCTAGTATTATTACTGGCAGTGATATAAAAATTAGCTGGGAGGTTAGTCGGTTTAGATTGATGAAAGATCATAAATTTAGTTTTATCAGGGTTGAGAATGAGTTGTGAGTTTGCTAGCCACATTTCAATATCATAGAAGGCTTTTTGTGTGACTGTAAGAAGTTGAGTTTTTGTGGATGTTGCACAAATGAGGGCTGAATCATCTGCGTATTGTATGATAGATGCTTGAGAGGAGGCAGTATTAAGATCATTTATGAATATGTTGAATAAGACTAGGACTCCAAGTGTAACAGGAAGGTGTGGGGAATAGATCTTGCTTCCATTTCACAGCTTGAAGGTGGCTAGATGGATAACTTTGAAACCAGTTAACAGCATCAGGATTGATATTATGATTTTTCAGAATGGACAGTAACTTAGGATGGGAAACCATATTGAATGCTTTAGATATGTCCAAAAAGACTGAAGACACTATCTTGCCATCGTGTCTGAATTTATTTATAGTATTAGTGAAACTTAGAAGAGCTGTAGTAGTGCTATGATGTGGTTGGAATCCATGCTGTGACAATGAGAGATGGTTATTGTTAAGAAGGTGATTAAGAAGTTGAAAGTGGATACATCTTTCCAGAATTTTAGAAAGTGCTGAAAGTATAGCAATGGGCCGGTAGTTTGTTAGTTCTGTTGAATTACCTCTTTTGTGTAATGGTGTAATATATGCAATTTTCCAAATAGCTGGGACATACTGTTCTGTTATAGAGCAGTTTATAAGTACTGACACAGTGAAGGCAGTAACATCTGCTGTTAATTTTAGATACTCTGCTGGCAAATTATCTGCTGCCAGTGAACTGGGTTTCAACTTCTTTAATAGTTTTGCAATAGTTTCTTTTGGGGCTGTCTGAAATGAGAATGCATCTACAATAAAGTGTGGATTGTTGGGTGCGTGAGACTTGCTATTCTTAGTCAGTGCTAAAACACTTTCAGTGAAGAATATGTTAAATTGTTCAGCAATATTGTTTGTGTTATCAGGTAAGTTGGGAGGGGGGGGGGGGGTTGTGGTTTGGCCAGGTTGAAGTAGGTTATTGATTGTGTTCCAGAATTTTTGTGGATTCATTCTGTATTTCCATTGTAAATTAGAATAGTAGTGTTGTTTGTCTAGTCTAGTCTAATTTGGTGTTTGGCACTGTTTCTAAGTTCCTGGTAAATTAAATGATTTTGGAGGGATTTATTATTAGCCTAAGTTTGCTATGCTTTGTCCCTTTGTTTTAGGAGGGTATGAGTCTCATGGGTTAACCATGGGGTGTAGGTGGCTTTGACATGAACTGTTCTTGGAGGTACAAGTCTGTTTAGAATAGTAAGGAAGGTGTCATTGAAGTGTTGCACAGCAGCCTCTAAGGGCAGTTGCTTAAGAGGAGTCCAGTCTATTTTTTCAAGAATATTAAGTAGAATCTATAAGTTAAGATTTTTCTTATTACGAATTTGGCGGAAGTTGATTAGTTTAGTTTAGTAGGTTTACTGTGATTTCTCAGTAAATAGGTTCCAAAGTTGTCACTTAAGTGATCTGAGAGACACCCTGCTATTTGGTAATAATGGGGTTTATTAGTTAAGAACTAGTCCAAAATAGATTCTTTATCTGTTTTCTTGTCAGTTCTAGTTGGGTGAGAAATCATTTGAGTGAAACCATGGAGGTTTAGGTAGTTATGAGGATTGTCAGAGTTACATGTCATCCAGTCTGTGTTAAGGTCTCCTGCAATAATGGTTTCCTGTGATATGGCTTTTGTGACATTTTGGAGAATGATTTCGATTATACTGGAATTATTTCCTGGAAGGATGTAGATGGCTATGATATACATATGTTCTGGTTTAGTTGTAATCTGGTTATGAGTAGTTCTGCATTATTGTTAGTAATCCTTATGTTTACACATTGTAAGCTGAGAATGTCTTAAACAGAATTGCTACACTACCTCCCTTCTTTTCTATTATATCAGCTCTTAGAATATTGTAACCAGGTGGGGTTATTTCTATTTATGGTATATTTGGTTCAACCAGGTTTCAGCAAGGATGGTAATATCTGAATTGTAAAGGGAGAAAGTTGCATGGAGTTCATGCATTTTATTCAGCATACTTCTTTTTTTTTTTTTAAAACTTTATTTTTTATTTTTATAATAAAAATAAAACCATGCATACTATGATGGTACAAGCAATAAGAGTTACGGCAATACAACACACATAATGGTTTACAGCAATATTAGTACATGAGAGGGACAAAAAGACATGTTTATAATGATCTTAAAAAGAAATACAATCTCTTGCAGTATACATGGTACACAAACTAACAACTTAACCCAAACTAAACACTATTTACAAAGCTACCAGTGCTGGACAGGGAGGGAGGCAGCAGTGAAGCTATTTATACGGTTAGGTAGTAGCAGCCCTACTTGGCTTGTAGTAGGATAGATAGACCCCTCAGAACAAGGGATATGGTATGTAGAGAGAGTAGGAAGGTAATAAAAAGGAGAAAAAAAAAGGGCAAGAGAGAGGTTTGTAGGTTAACCATAGCTTAGTCACATAAGATTATTTCGAACAGGCTTTTCCAAAGTTTACTGAAGTAGGCTCTTTTCTTGGGTCCGTTTATTATGAACTTCTGTGCTGAGATATATTTGGTGGCCATAGTCTTAAATCCCCGCCAACATAATTTGGTGCGATCCAGCCAATTATAGGTAATATAGAGTTTTATAAGGAAACACAGCGTTATTAGGATATGAAGATGAAGCTTGGGCAGACCATGGGGAGGAATATTTAGAATAGCCGTTTCCCATGAGAGAGTGGAGCTATAGTAGCCCATTTTTTTGAGACGACTTTGAGAGAACACCAGAGTTTGTGAGAGTTATTGCAGTGCCACATAATGTGTAGAAGATCAGCTTTTGCACCTGGACAGCATGTACATAACGGAGAGCTATTAGGGTTGAATTTGTGGATTCTTGTGGGGTAAGGTATGCATTGTTATTCAACATCAGTTGAGTGTAGAAGTTTCTTAAAGGGGATAATTCAATGCTAGTTTTATGGCTAGTATTTTTTGGTCCTCCGTAATCTGGTGGTTTTGATTGTCCCAATATTTGGAGAGTAGGCAGTTTCCTTTGTAGAGTAGGGGGTGTAATAGTTTGTAGGACGAAGAAATTGTTTTATTATTGCTAGCCAGTGTATTGATAATTAGATTTAGTTTATCCATTAGCTGTATGTCGGGGCTGTATTGATGGTTTGTGAAGAAATAAGTTCACTGAGTTGACGTAGTATTACTGAATATTTGTTGTTAACCTTGAGTGTTAATCGAAGTTGACAGCGACAGGGATTTGTATTTAAGAATGTCCCAAACTTTAAGGTCTTTGATGTGGGGGAAGTCAGCAAGGTCTACCATCTTATTGTTAATTTTAAGATTTGGGTTGAGGTGTAATGGTTGAAAAAGGGTAATATAGATTGAAGATTAATGTCTTTAATCAGCTTTTGAAAGAGTTTTATTTGGTGTTTCAGTAAAGAGAATAATTTTAAGCTATTCAAAGAAGTGGATGATAAGAAGGGAATAGCCTTAGGATTAATTTTGTTAGATAGGATATGTTTGTGCCATATCTTTAACCACGCTGGGTTATGGGTTTGGGTTTTGTTGTTCATGTTCACAATGGACCACAGTCTGTTAGAGCTAATAATCAGATAGTACAGCTGGAAGTTTGGGAGGCCCACCCACCTTTCTCCTTGGGGAGACTTAGCTTGGAAGAAGAGATCCTGACATTCTTAGGGAACCAGAGAAATTTGATCAATGTTTTTTCAATCTGTGAGAAAAGGTTGTTGGATATAATTGTATTTGTCGCACTAAATTGATATAGGAGTCTAGGGAGAACATTCATTTTCACAATAGCTACTTTTGAGAGAAATGATAGATTCAATAACTTCCACCTTTGTAGGTCTTGACAGATGATTGACCATGATTTTAACAGATTGTTTTGAATCATAGAGGCTTGGTTGTGTTCAAAGTTGACGCCGAGGTACTTGAGGCTGTATGTGATGTGAAAGGGAGATTCAGGGAAGAAAAAGGGTTTATGCGCTTCAGGATTTATTGGGAGAATATGTGATTTTTTATCATTGACTTGGTAGCCAGAGGCCTTAGAGAAGGAGGAGATTGCTTTTAATATTTTTGGCAGGTCTGTGTTAGGGTATTGGAAGTAGAGATTTAGATCATCAGCGAAGGCTGAAAGTGCTACTTGAGTGTTTAGGATTTTAGGTATGGTATGAAATGTATTTTGAGTAAGAAATAAGAAAAAGGGTTCAATAAATAGATTGAAGAGAAAGGGGGAGAGTGGACAACCTTGCCTTGTGCCATTAGTAATCTGGATAGGATTGGATCTTTTTTTATTTATATAGAGATATGTGTATGAGTTTGAGTAGAGAGTTCTGATCATAACTAGGAAGGATGTGGGTATATTAAAAAGTGCTAACGTGGAGAAGAGGAATTCCCAGTTTACCCTGTCGAATGCTTTTGATGCGTCTAAGGTTAAGGCATATAGCGGGTTTTTTTCTTTTTTGGTAAACTGGATAAGAGAGTCTAGTGTTAATGTATTGTCCCATGTATGTCTATTGGACATGAACCCAGCTTGGTCAGGTGATATTAGATATGGTAATACCTGTTTAAGTCTATTGGCTAAAATGGCAGAGAAAATTTTGATATCAACATTTATAAGCGAGATGCGTCTGTAGTTATCTTGGTCTGCTTTTTCTTTATTGTTTTTAAGTAGTAAGATTGTTTTTGAATTGTTCCAATGTATGTCAGTAATTCCATGATTCACTATGAAGTTAAATACTTCTAGGAGGATAGGGGCAATTTTTGAATTAAAAGTTTTGAAAAATTAGTAGTGAAGCCGTCCGGGCCCGGGGATTTGCCTATTTTGAGTTTATTAATAGCGTTTTGAATCTCTTGCAAATTAAACGGAGCTGATAGTATGGATATCTGCTCCTGGGTGAGAGATGGGAAGTTGATTGAATTAAGAAATTTATCCATCTGCAGTCTAGAATTGTTGTGTTTGTTATTGCTATAAATGTCCGAGTATATGTCATAGAAGAGCTTAATAATCTCGCAGTCTGTTTTGTAGATTTCCCCTTTATGTTGTAAAATGGAAATTGTTGGAGCACCGCTATTGTTTTTGAGTATTCTAGCAAGTGTTCTAGATGGGATTTGTGCCCATTCAGAGTATGTTGCAATTTGTTTTTGTTCCTGTATCGAGTAGTTGTATAAATGTAGCCCACATAGTTCTTTATGTGTAGTATTGATCATTTCCTCTATTTTGGAGTTGGGATGTGTTTTAAATTCTCTTTCCAGGGAGGCTAGCCTTAGAGTAAGAGCCGATTCTTTCCTTTTATTAAGCTTATTAAAGAATGCGGTTTTACTAATCAGATACCCTCTTAGTTCAGCCTTGCAGGCCGCCCATTGTATGTCTAGCGCTATCTGAGAACTACCAAACCCTGCGTATAATTCCGACAATGTCCTATTAATTCTCTCTACCACTTCTTTGTGTTTTAATAAGTTGTTGTTAAAGGACCAGTCTGCCCGGGGGGGGGGTACCGGATGTGAAGATAATCATAAGGGAGATTTTTGCATGATCCGATAATAACCTAGGTTCACACCTTAGTGCAATCTTGAATTTAGAAAGGAATTTAGAGATTAGGAAGAAGTCTATACGTGACCATGATTTGTGGCAGTGGGAGTAAAAAGTGTACATACTGCTTTTAGCTACATCCGCACCAAAGACAATAGTATCCATGAGATTAAAGTCCGCCATTAGTTCTTCCAGAGCAGTAGAAGCTTGATAGTTATATGAGGGTGAGTTACTGGTACGGTCTATGCTGGGATTTATAACTGTATTCCAGTCTCCTCCAATAATAAAAAGGTGGTCAGGGAATGAGCTAAGGATATTGTAAATATCCATGATGAAGAGGTGTTGTTGGGTGCATGGACCATATACGTTCAGAAATAAAACGGGTTTAGTAGAATCTGGGACTATGGATGTAAAATAACACCACCTACCGTATTTATCGGACTTAGTGTCTATGATGTTGCCCTGGAATTGTCTCTTAATTAGGATTGCTACTCCCTTAGAGTTTGAACTATCGCCCCCCGCTATTATAATCCTGATCCATTTTTTTTTGGAAGTTTTTTCCCAGCATTCTTTGGGTAGATGTGTCTCCTGTAAGTAACATATACTAGCCTGAGATTTAAAGAAAAGATGTAGTATTAGGTTTTTTTTCTCAGCATTCTGTAAGCCTTTAACGTTCCAACAGTCTATTTGCCAGCTACTGAATTCCTTAGTTTAATTTGTGTTATTGAAGAGTGAAATAAAAGGGAGATTATTGTTATACCTACATGTAATACGGTTTGTTTAGGAGGATTTATTTTTGGGTATAAGTGAGAGCGGAAAACTTGATATATCTTTAACACTGCTTTTTTGAAGAGATTATCATTGAGACAGAAGGTAGCCCACAACTTCTTCAGACTAACCCCAGAGCCTAACCACCCATACTCCTTGTATGAAGAAGTATATATACATATAAACATTAACCTAAACTTTACTATACATATGTACAAAATATACCTTTTCCAAAACATAACCTACCTAGAATCCTTACTACATCGCCCACTGAGCTTCTAAGACTGAATACTATTTGACATGCAGTTTAGATAGCTTGTGGCATGGTCTGTGGTAGAGTAGAGTGAAGTAGCGGATGTATATGACAGCATGCCATCACAAGGGTGTATACTCACGGGAGTCCATCTATTTACAAATATATGTGTGGTTTTAGTGACTAATATCATGCTACAGACGCTTTTGACTTGACAGTAGAAGGACTTAGCACAGCTATGTAGTCTAAAAGAAAGACTCTGTTTGAGACAAGTGTTTATGTATGGTGTCCTTACTCTACAAGCTAGTTATGTTAACGTCAAAGCATCCCCCGCATTCGCGGAAAGGGAGAAGAAGGGGGATCCAATGCTATAAGTATGTATATTAATTGGCTCGGTAAAAACAGCTTTCTCCTTTGCTGCCAGAGTATATGACATATGTATCTAGCTGCATAACTTAAGTAGAGTTTCTTGACACTACCCTGTACCCTTACTCTTTAAAAGCTTAGTTTGTATTCCATGGGTATAGCCCTCTCTCGCAGACACAAAACTAGGGTCCGCTTACAATCTTAACCTGTACTGCAAGCAACATATTGTATAATAGTGAATACCTTTAGAACAAGGCTCTTAACAGACTCTCAGACACTACATAATTAAAGTAAGTGTAGCAGTCAGGGACTGACTAGGAATACCTTTAGTATTCTTTAGTTGTATTTAGTATTACTATATGACTATAGGAATGGGGCTTGAGCAATAATGCCTGAACCTGATATAGCAGTATTACTCGATCTGATAATAGAACTTTCCGAATACAAGCTTTAATACCAAAAGGCAATGTTTACTTTTATTTTATATTGTTTTGCACAGTCCAGCACGTGCCCCGCATTACTATAGGCTTAATGGATGTAAAATGACTGAGGAGTTGCAGCATTCATACGTGTTGCACGCATATCTAGACTTTACATGTGCTGCAGACCAAGTAACCTTAATGTGACTCTGTACACCACAGGGGAGGCATTAGGCCTCTTAGCGACACCATCGTGGAACTGTTTAGACCTGTATGGGGGCAAGTTTGAAATTTTATATTGTAGGAGCACACAGTCCATTATGGGAAGAGTTCAAACATCTTGGACAGAAAGCAGAGTAGCACCCATATGGTTGCTTATCATGTCACTTAGAGAGGATATTATGCCAGGGACCCTAACCTTTCATAGGTGGTTCAGTATACATAACTATAATATATACATACATAAATATCTTACATTTTTATTAGGGACAGACCAAAAAATATGGGGCAGAAAACCTGGTGATTCTGGACAGTTAGGATGTATGAAACTGGTATACATGGGATGGGATCTGGTTAAGGTTGACATATTTGGTACTGGTAAAACTTGACAAGGCCTTTTACCATTTCAGAAAGTAAATGTGCTTTGAACAGCAATAGTGTAATGTATTAAATTCAATACATAAGTAAATACATAGAGTTCTGCAGGTGTTACAACATAGTTTGATACATTCATATTGTTCTTCCAACCTGTTTGAGCTATTACACTAAGTAAGCACAATGAACTAAAATTATACTGAGTAGATTGAAACAAGAAAAAACCAAAAAAAAAAAAAAAAAAAAAAACAGGAGAGAAGAGAAAAAAAAAAAAAAAGAACAAATATTTGCCTAGTTTCCTGCATTGTATGCTTCATAATTTCCCTGAATCAAGTTTTTGTTGGTTTCAACAATAGTATGTATACTGAGACGAATAGCTGTACCTTCCCCAGAGAACTGTGTGCAAATGGAGGACTTATCCGTTTTTCCTTTTTTTTACCTCTGTGTATAAAATGCTTAGACTTGTGCTTTGTGCGCTACTGCAAGAATGCAAAGGATTCTTTCCATCAGGCTGTCTCAGTGTTTAAACTTAATGCCTCTCGGCGTACAAATTATAAGAGACAAAATACTGTTTGACAACAGAGTTTTCATGTACATAGGAAATCCACTTGATGCAATCAGCAGCTTGAGAAAAGTAAGCTTGAGAATGGGTTGGCTCCCAGAATGACTCGTGTCTGACAAACTAACAGGATTGTAGTGCTTCACTGATTTCTGCACAGTTACCGGAGGTTGACAGTGTTATATGAGGCGCAAGGAAGCAGAAGCGCTACAGAGCGGAGGTCCATAGCTGCCCTAAGCGCCTGACAGCAAGCCCTGCTTACCGTTTGCCTGTTAACGCCGGATTCATCACTTAGCAGTTGCTTGGAGGGTTGTCGGCGTGATTGTTGGATTGTAGGGAGGCGTTCGATGATGTTGGGCTAGGTAGATGTATGCTTTCCTGAAGGATCGCATTCGGAGGATTATTGATTTGCCCCATGCATGTTGCAGCAGTAACAGGTGTTGCGGCGAAAGGAGACCCACCTGGAAACATCCGCGAAAGAGTTTGTACCTACGTACACGTGTCTGACACCATTAACAAGAGAGGACTTTGATACTTTTGTACAGGTAAGTGAAGGAGTACTTGTTTGTTTAAATTAAATTAGAGTCGGTAGATTTGTTGAGATTTCCAGCGCGTATATGAGAAGCATTGTTTTATTCTGATATTTATCTCTGTGGAGGAGTCGCTAGCGTTAATATAGCTTCAGGAAGTAGGAACTTTGTTGAAAGCCTTAATAAAGGCTGTTTTTGCATCATTTTGAGAGTTAATCGAGTATCTCACTTCATTGATATAGAATATCAGGTTGGAAGGATATCTCATTTGAAAGCGTATGTTTCTTTGGATTAAATCTGCACAAAACGGAGCCAATTTTTGTCTGTTTTCTTTGATGCTTGCAGGTAAGTCTTGCGAAAAATATATTTTATGCTTGTTCCAGACTAGGGATTTATGTTTTTTTGCAGCATTTAATATTTTTTGTGTTACTTGGTAGTTGAGCAGCTTAACATAGACTTGTCGGGGGTCTGAGGTGTCTTGCCTTCTCCGGAGAGCTCTGTGGGCCCTTTCAATGATAATCTCAGGTATCTCACCGTCAATTTGTAGTAGAGACTCGAAGATTTGCTTTGCAGTAGTAATTAGGTTTTGATTGTCATAGCTCTCAGGGATACCTCTGATCAGAATATTGTTTCTCCGACTTCTTGCCTCCAGATCTGTTATTTTCATTTGGAGTTCTGTTATAACTGTGGATTTAGCACTAAGCTCTTCAGTAAGGGTTTGAATTTGAGATTCATTTGTCTGTGTTTTTTGTTCAAGAGTGCCCACTCTTTCAGCAATCTGAGTGACAGATTTACTAATGCTTGAAAGTTGTTCCGAGAAGTTCTGGATGGCTGCATGTATGGGTTGTAGGGCCTGTTTTAATTCATCCATGTGGAAGGCAGAGGCCTCAGTAATGGCACTAGTGTTTTGTTAGGTTCCAGATGTTGTTTATTGGTTTTTTGCCTTTTGGAAGTATTCTCTTTTTCTGGTGAGAAGATTATTGAAGATTTAGCTTTTGTTGTCTGTGTTTCCATTATATTAGGGTCATTTGAAGATTTTTGCTGTCTAGCCATGTGGTCTTCAGAGTACTGCAGTAAATTGAGGCCTTCTGGAACACAGTAAGTACAAGACTTAGAAAGCTGATATAGTATATACAGTTGGTTTAGACACTTTCTTTATAGCTGCAAGTCCTGAATGGTTTGATTTTTGATGCTGTAGTCGATTCCTTTACTCGATAGAACGTCCCTAAGCTTTTGAGAGATATAAAGATTGAGGTAAAACTAATAAGGTAGGGAGCTCAGTGTAGATGCAGTTCACCAGGCAACCACCATCTTGGAATGATCTTATTCAGCATACTTCTAAGATTTAGGTTTGGCAGTAGTATTTCAGAACGTTTATGTGGAGTAGGTAGTTTGATTTGTATTTTGGAGTTTAATGAGATCATTCATTCAGGGCCTGGGTTTGGGTGGATATCACCACTAAGCATAAGTTTGGCTGCTATGTGACTGAGCACCTGAAAAAGTCTGAATAGTCTTTTGTGAGTTTTAAAGGTAATATTATGGAAGCTTTCATTTGTAAAGAGTAGTCATTGTTGTTTCAGGTCTGTGAGTGTGGTTCTAAACAATGATGAGGACACATAAAACCTATTAGGTGTTATTAGAGTAGGCTTGTTAAATGTTGTTGCACCATTTTAGAAAAAGTGGATGGTAATTGTGTATTTACTGACACTTATTCTAAGGATAAACTTATATATAAAAAATCCATCTATATTCTTATATTTGATACTCTAATACCTAATTATATGAATTCTGAACTTAATTGGAGAGTTCTCCTTTAATTATGCTTGTGATTTTCTTTAATTGAATTTTTATTGAACAAATGATTGTGCTATTTGTACGGAGTGTTTTTTTGGGTGTGTTTTCTCCTTTGATGGCATTCCAGCCGAGATGTCAGAGAGTGAAGAGAGTGAATAAAATACTTCTGGATTCTACTTTTTTACTGGTCTTTTGTTTGTTCTTTATTTTTGTTTTAGTTGTGTATTATTAAATGTTGTTGCTTGCTTTATATACTGATTGTCTAATTGGAAATGGTAAGTGGTGAGGTTAGCTGTAATTGTGAGGAATAAACCATGTACAAACATGATAGTATTTGTGTTTGCTAAATTATTTGAAAAATGATCAGTATTGAGGGAAGTTAAATTCTTGTTTGTTAAGGTATTAGAACAATGTCAGGTATTCAATGTTAGGGGTCAATTATGAAATGTATGGGGTGTTTACAGGGTATGTTTATATTGGATAGCCACTTTTATGTGTGTGTGTGTGTGTGTGTGTGTGTGTGTGTGTGTGTGTGTGTGTGTGTGTGCGTGTGTGCATCTGTGTGTGTGTGTGTGTGTGTGTGTGTGTGTGTGTGTGTGTGTGTGTATGTGTTTGTGCGCAAATGTTTTGTAGATAGCTAGTAATTTGTAATGAGAGGGGTTAGTTGTAATTACTCTAGCAGATTGGATGATTTGAACTCGGTGAGTGTGGTTTGGTTACGTTTAAATTACAGGTATCAAGGGGTGGGTGGGATATAGGGGCAGGGTGAGGAGCGGATTGAGCCTGAATGTAGGGAGGGTGACTGGAATGGGATGAGCCAAGATCCAAGCAAAGACAAGTTTGTGTGTAAAAAAAAACAATCAGAATTGACCACAAACTGCTGTGAAGCTCTAAGTCATTTCTTAACTATTTATCAGGTGGAAAACAGCATTTTTGTATCTGTATGCTAATTAAATTAACAAACACACAGAGTATTTGATCAGTTATGGATACCATTTGCTCACAGAAGGGGATAAAAGAGAAATGGAAAGTGAGTGTGGATGGGGAGGGGCTAGAGAAATGGAAGGTGAGTGTGGGTGGGGGGGTATATATCCTTGCACTGCTGGAGTGCTCTCCACAGCTTTAACCAATGTCTCAGTAATTGCACAGGTGTCTGAGTTCTCCAGAGTAAGCAGAGCTTGGAGGGAATGGACCTTCTTGTTTCGACTCCTAGCATTGAGCAGTATCACTTGTAGATTTCATTTTGGTTGGTTTTGTTATATTTGAAGGCTTGGCAATTTGGCACAGGCTGAAGAAGGCACTATGAGGGAGGATAATGGTTTAGTCCAAATATGCAAAAGCCAAGAGGGAAAAGGTGCAGACATTTTTTTATTTATTTTATTTTATTTTACATTTGTTAACCAGGATAGTCCAACTGGATATATTTCCATTTTCAGTAGAGGCCCGGGGAGAAAAGCTCCAGTATAACAAATAAAAATTGAAATTAAAAATTAAAAATCAATATTATTACATAGTAAATGAAAGGATTTCAATAAAAAAGAATACTAAAAATACAGGAAGTAAAAAGAATACTAAAAATACAGGAAGTAATAATAAAATAAAGTAGGTATTTACAATAGTAAAGGTGACAATATGTACAGGATAAATTATTATACAATATGATTCATGTGGACTTTCAGAGCATCAAACAGGATAGATTACACTAGTATGTTGAATTGTGTTCAGCAGTTACAGTCCTGCTTCCAAGGAGTGTGAATTAAAGTTATGGTTCTAGAGGAGGAAATATCAGTAGTGAAGCAGAAGGTTAATCAGGGTTGCTGCAGGGGCATAACCAGTGTGTTTTGAGGTGTCTTTTGAGGTTTTGTTTAAAGAGAGGCAGAGAAGAAAGTAAAGTTAGTTCATTAGGCAGTAGGTTCCAGTTTTTTCCCACAGAGTTGGAAAACAGAGAATCTCCAGCCATGTTGTTAGACTTGCTTATGCTAGCAAGAAGTTTGCTGGAAGAGCGTAGGGAATTTAGATTTTTGTAGGGAATTATGAGATTGGAGAGTATAGGAGTGCTGTTTGGTTGATAAAATATCTTGTGGGCTATGGTGAGTTGGGAGACTTTCAGATGGTTTTGAAGTTCAAGCCAGCCTAGCTGCATTAGACTCAGACAGTGGTGAGTTCTAAAGGGAATGCCAGTGGCAAATATGGCGATGTTGTTATAGGAATTAGTTTGATAAGATTATTTTTCTTTAGGTTAGTATATATGGGTGAGGCATACAGAAGAGTTGAAATTAAATGGGAGTGTGCAATCTTGGTTCTGGCTATTGGAGTTAGGAAAGGTTTAATTCTATATAAGGAGCCTATTTTTCTGTTGACAGGTTTTATTGTGTTATTTATGTGGCTGTCAAATGTAAGGTTATTGTCAATAGTAATTCCTAACAATTTAATGGTAGAGTCAGGGAATATAATTGTTTCATTACTGGAAATGACAGAGAAATCTATGGGGGAGGACTTACTGGTGGGTGTAAAGAGAAGGAGCTTAGCTTTTTAGCATTGAGAAGGAGGCAATGTTTTGTGAACCATGTTTCAACTATGTTAAATACATTCTGAGTTAGAGAATGTAGTTCTGATGGGGAGTTTGCTGAGTATAGTAGTGTAGAATCATCTGCATATTGAATGCAGGTGACTTGTGGACTAGCTACATGGAGGTCATTGATAAACAGTGAGAAAAGAAGTGAACCTAGAATAGAGCCCTGAGGGACTCCGAGGGTGACTGGCAGAAAGGATGATATATTATTTTCCCAGAGAACTGCCTGTTGCCTATTGGTAAGGTAGGACTTGAACCATTTAACTGCCAGACAGTCAAGGGAAAGGGATTCAAGAATGTTGATAAGAAGGGCATGGTGTACCATGTCAAAAGCTTTTGAGAGGTCAATAAAGAGTGCAGATGAGAGGTTGTTTTTATTGCAATTTTTATTGATGGCTTCTATAAAGGATAATAGGGCAGTTGTGGTGCCATGGGATGGCCTAAAGCCATGCTGGCAGTTTGCTACTATGTTATGTTGAGATAAGTGGTTTAATAGTTGTTGGTGAATGCATTTTTCCATAATTTTTGCTAAGGGTGATAAAAGAGCTATTGGCCGGTAGTTAGAGTAATCATTTGAGTTACCCCCTTTGTGTAGGGGGATAATATGGGAGATTTCTAGATGTCTGGAATGATTCCTTCCTCAATGGTTCGATTTATGAGGATGGATATAGGATAGGAAATTACTTTGGCTGCTTTTTGCAGGTATTCAAATGGTAGTTGTTCAGCAGAAGGAGTACAAGGTTTAAGTTTTGGATGAATTTGTAGATGAGAGTGGTTGAGATGGGTTGCAGATGGAATGTTGGTAGAGTGCCAGGTATGGTGGTGGGAAGGCTTGAGTTGTCTGGGATTAGTTGACTGGCTAGTGATTGCATGGTCTCTATGAAGAAGGTATTGAAGGTATTGGCAGTTTGGTGGGGGGTATTTGGTTCGGCCTGAAATAGGGTAGGTGTACGCGTGGCCTGGGAACAGGAGTTTATTTATACTAGACCAGAACTTCTGGGGATTGTTTTGGTGATTTTGCTGTAGTTTACAGTAGTAGTTCTTTTTGTTTGTAAGTATTGCCTTTTTGTACTATTTCTCAACTGCCTAAAAATTTGTTGATCTGAGATATTTTTGTTAGCTCTCCATTTAGCCCAAGACTTGTTCCTAAGTAAAATTTTCTGTCTGGTTTCTTTAGAAAGCCAGGGGGCTGGTTTGGATTTTATTCTAATGGACGTTTGGGTGCATGTTTATCAAGGATAGATAAGAATTTAGAGTTTAGGTATTTAACAGCTTCTTCAAGTGGTAGCGTTTTTAAAGGATTCCAGTCACATGCACTAAGTTTATTTTGGAATAATACTGGGTTAAAGTGTTTGTTGGTACGTGCAATCCTATATGTGGGGGGGGTGGGGTTAGAGATATCATTTTTTTGCCTTAGGATGTAGGTCAAAGTATGATCGCTTACATCGTCTGGCAGAGTTCCTACCTTGTAAGCTTGTTTCTGTTTATTTATAAGTATCCAGTCTAAGGTGGTCTCTTTCTTGTTTGGTTTATTGATTCTAGTTGTGGAGGTGATAGTTTGACTAAAGCCGTGAAGGTTGATATGGGAGGTAGGATTATCAGCGCTGACAATTTTCCAGTCAGTATTAAAATCACCAAGTATTATTGTTTCTTGGGGGTAAGTTGAGGACACCCAGCTTAGAAAATCCTCTATAATATTGATATTATTACCGGGCAGTAGGTAGATACAGATGATATATAAAGATTTATTTTGGTTGATTTGAAATGTGGTGATAAGAACTTCTGCCTTACTATGCTAAGGTAGGTTGTATGGTAAAGTGGAGATTTGAAGTCCATCTTTGAATAGAACTGCTACTCCCCCACCCTTATTTTTTATTCGGTCTTGTCTTAATATATTATATCCTTGGGGAATGATTTCATTGTCTTTGGTCTCTGGTTTTAGCCACGTTTCTGTCAGGCATAAGATGTCAAAGCAGTGAATATCTAGAAAGGCATGGAGATGGGCTACTTTGTTATTAATATTGTGGATATTCAGATGTCTTATTAGGAAAGAGTTAGGGAGTTTAGGGTGGGTTATTAGGGTAGCAGGATTGGTAGGGCCAGGGTTAGTTATTAGGGTAGCAGGACTGGTAGGGCCAGGGTTAGGGTGGATGTCACCATCTTTTAAGGAGGGATTATTTAGTTTTATTGCAGAAGTATTTATAAAGTTGGTTTGATATTTTACTTTCTTTACTGTGGGTTTATTGTATTTAATGTGTGAGAGTCTATGGTATTTAGGTAGTAGATAGCTGGGAATGGAAGTGATATTAGTCTGACTATTAGGGAGTATAGGACTATGTATTGCTGTTTGTTTTAGAGAGTAGTTAAAATGGTAATAGTAGTTTTTCAAAGGAGGTGATGAGGTAGGCAGAGGTGAGGGCAGTTTAAATTAAAGCTAGGAGTATTGATTTGGTATATTAGTTTTTACTACTAAAGGCATCTTGTTTAGATTATGTATAAGAAGTTTCAGGAGTTAAGTTTGAAATTATGAAAAAAGGTGGTATTGGATAAGGAGAGCATCGAGAGAAGGGAATTAATACTTATTAGCTAAAAGAAAAGGGATATGGTAAATTACTATAAGTAGTGGGTTATTGTAACTGATAGAAAAAAAGTATGGGTGTGGTTAATTTTGTAAAAAGGATGGTGAATGTGATTGGTTGGATGGGAGAGAGGGTGTGGTTAAAGAAGTATAAGTTTAGGACCACTGGGGTGTGTGGGAATTGGGGGTAGGGTAGGGGAGCAGAGTGAGCCCACAGGGTGAACGGAGCAGGTTACAGCTGAGAGAGGCTGAGAGGCAATCAGTTATACAGTGAGACTGTGTTCTACAAGCTTTGAGTAGGTAAGAGGCACTTTCTGTATTTACTTATCATAAGACATAGGAGGGTAAGCTTTTAGTATAGATGTGTAGGGGAAAAGGTAAAATTAAAGAGTTCTATAGCAGGAAAAGTAAGGTTGTTTAGAGAGTTAATTAAGGAGTTCTATAACAGGAGTAGTAAGTGATAGTAGAATAAGCTGTCTGGTTTATCTGTATTTAAGACTAACAAGGTTAATTCCTTTTAAAATCATTCATGGAGTGGGGGGTAATTACTTGAAGTAAGAGTACTAACAGGGATAACTGAGAGAGGCTAGTTCGCAGAGCTAGAGGAGTTTGGCTGGCAGTAAGAAATAGCTTTACATGCCTTGAGTTCTGCTGCCTTCTAGTGGTATATATAGGAATTACATTAAATTCACTAGTATAGGAGGTAAAGGAGGAAAAAGCAAGATATTAATAGATGGCCTAAGGGGTAGGTTTGCGGCTGTGCTGGCCCTTACAATTAGTACTACTTTAAAGCACTCACAATTTTAGTTAAGTACCTAAAATAACTGTAGGTTGTCACCTACACTGTGAGGCTGAGTGAGGAGAGACTAGGTAGTTCATGTAGGGCTTTCTGGTTGGGTATTCCCTCCTGTTCTGTTTGGATTTCTTTACCTTGCTAGGTTGCTGATAAGGGGAGAGCCTGTATCTCAAGCTGAAGGCTTAGATGCTGAAAAAGAGACAGAAAGAAGTAAGTTATAAGATGACAACTAGGTTAAAGTCTATGCAGAAGTGGGAGGTGAAATGGTGAGGAAGGAGTGCAAGTCAGTAGTTGAGTGGAGTGTAAGATACAGTACAGTTTAAACACAGGTAGGCAGCATATAGACTCCTAAACATATGATTGTGTGGCTCATAGGGAAAAAGAAGAAACATTTACCTACTATAGTCACATTCAAGTAATTCCTAATTCCTATAAAGGATTAGTTAAGGTAAAAAAATGAACCCAACAGGTTTACAGTTTGTACAACCTTCCTATACATGAAATAATGTATTCAGTAGAACATTTTCTGTGGACTACAGCACATACAGCCCAGAAATTAAGCTAAAACCTTTTCCAAAACAATTAGATAGAATAGTTAGCCTTCACTTCAGAAAAAGCATATGGTGGTTCCTTGGCAAAGTAATGTGGTGTGTTTATCATATACTCCCACAAATACTGCACCCCCTTGGAATGACACCAAAAGCTAAACCAATTATTAAAGTCAGTCATCTTATATTCATATTATGGCATCATACTTGGGGAAACTGGAATGCTACTCAGTGCCAGGCTCATGCCATCCTGGGACACATAGTCTGATAGCTCCAGAATGTCTCTCTTCATATAATCCAGGGAGGTACATCTCAGGTCATTTACACCCACATGAATTATGACTGAGTCATACTAGTACTTGTGGTCCAGTGACCTGAGTGAGCATGTGATCTGGCAGATCCTGGCTTCTGATAGACAACTGATACCCTTCTTTTAACAAAGGCATATAACACAATATTTTTTCCAGGTTGAAATCCTTCTCAATTTTTCAGTCATAGTTTTACCATAACTACTTGGCTAAGGCCCAGTTATACGTTTGCATGGTAACATGCTGCACATACTCAAAACAAGAGACTGGACTGCTTTAGAAAATGAAGCATTGAAGGGTTGGGAGGTCTTGACATAAATTATTCATTGTATGTAAGTAACTGTCTATATCAAATTGCATTTGATATATTTCAAAAAGTGATTGTTTTTAGATAAAGTTACTACTGCTGCTGTCCTCATTTATAACTTGTATTAAGACAGAACTGCTGTTCTTTGAACCTAATGACCTGCCTCTAGGTCTAAAATGCTGTGTATATATATTAGTATGCAGAAAACATGTTGGCAACATATACTGGGATACTATTAAGTTCTATACTATGATGCATGGATTCATTATTTCACTTGAACATTTAAAACTACTTTTCTTTCTGTTTGTTGTTTGCTTTTCAGTCAGTTACACAGATGTCGTGCTAATTGCTTTACTCATTTTATTTAAAAATCCACAGTTAATATTCCTGCCTATGGCAAACATGACAAAACATGTACAGAGCAAATGATAAGTTAAAAATTACACTGCAGGAGCTGCGTCTTTTACTTAAGTATATTTTTAGCATTCTTTCTCTGTCTGTTATTCCTTGGTCTTTGTTATGCAGAATAGCTATTACACTGAAGACAAGGTGGCAACAGTTACGTTAAGTATTGTACTATAGTCGATAATTATGTTTGGTAGCCTTCCTGCCTTGCCCTTTAGCACATGTTTTTTATACTATATTTTCTTACATTTACAAATGCAATACCTGCTGGTTATTCAACTTTGACCTGCATTAAAGACTAATTCACTGTATTGTACTCTGATACATTTAAGTCACACAGCATCTGAAATTAATGCAAACACTGCTTCTCGATAATGGGTCTAAGTTACATACCTGATTACTGGCTCAAAAATTTTTCTTCAGTTTTAGTTGACTTAAACTAACATAGTTAACATTACCTTGCAAAGGAAGCATGTGAAATTTACAAAATGTAAAAAAAAAAATTCTAAATAAATGTGAATGTAAACAAGGATTGCCTCTACTGACCTAAGGTGTATGTTTTACAAACCACTGGGATGGCTAGCATTGGTGAATAATGAGGTCTCCTGTCTCACGCTGTTTTTGTGCAGAGCACTTTATTTTCCTTGTTGATAGATTGATAGATGCTGAATGATGCTTAAATTGGTGTTTCTAATTTTACTTTATTCTGATTAATATCTTCAGTACCTAAGCCAGCACCTGAGGCCATAGATTAGCCTTATAACCAGGATTCTTTTAGTACTGATCCATCATTTAAGGTGTCTTGGGAAGCCAAGGGTGGGATATATCAAGTACAGATAAGTGCCTGGCATATCGGTCTAAAAGCTTCTCCACCCTGTTATCAAAATAAGTTGAGGATATTTCCACACTGACACAGTATAAAGTTTGGAAATTAGGATTACTAAAATTGGTCATGCTCATAGATGCATACTATGCTAATGACCACAAGGGCCTTTATAAGCATACAATCCAACCCAGTTGTGTCCCTGTTAATCATAGGCATTTATTAGGAGGAGGTGTATTATAGGTTCATAGATGATTACTAGGATAGGTGCAAGAGCCAGTACAACCCTAGCCAGTAATAACCAGGATATAACATCATTTCACATTTTAATCCCCCAGTTATGGGATGATGTAGTATTGGGATAGTGCCTTTGGGTGGTGGAGCCCTGAGACATTTTACAAACTGCCTCTATCCATAAGGAACACGAGTATCCCATGAATTTAATTTTTATCCCAATTCTTTTTGAAGAAAGTGGGGGATGAGCTTTATTTTATGAAGCTGGGATGCTTATTCCATAGATGAGGTAGCCTTTGGGATATGAATCTAATTCTCCAGCAAGTTCTGTTAGAGTCACAAATAAGGTTCAGTTGCATGGAAAGTGTAACCCTCAAATAATTTTTCTTGTGACTATGTAAAATTTTTATCAGGGCTGGATTAGAGAATGCCTTGTAGGTCAGGCATATTACTTTTCAGAAACAATGATATGGAGTAAAGGGATAGAGTCTTTAGCAGGTCCGCATAAGAAAGATGTTCTCATGCTTTGTACTTTTTTAATGAGAAACCCCTGGAGCTGGTCCAGTTGGTGAAAGTGCCTGGTTAGGTGCATTCAGAAAGGAGAACTGCACTCAGTTATGGGCCTGGTGAGGGCAGAGTGCAATGACGCTATGACTTCCTTAGACCTTGATGCCATGCCTTTACTTACAAGTTGAGCCACAGAGAAGGATTTTCTCACTATTGTAGCTACTTATTGGTCAAAGTTTAGGTTATTATCTATATGTGTTCCTAGGTCCCTCACCACTGGGTCTAAGTTTAGGGGTGTGCTACCAATATTATAATTTGCAGGGATATCTGATTTACTGAAGGGTACAGTTATGCATTTTTTTTACCATTTAGTCTTCGACCATGGTTTTGGCACCATTTCTTTATCATTTTTAGGCTTGTTTGTAGGATGTCAGCATCTTTCGGGAATTCAGTGATTTCTCTCATCTTACAGTTGTAGGTGAACTTGGTAAGCCAGATGCCCCTAACATTGGCCTTCACGCCACAGAAGTATATACTAAACAGGAGGGGTTCCACCACTTAGCCCTGTGGGACACTGCTAGTAACAGATTTCTTATCAGAAGTGGATTCACGTTTCTGGACAACATGTGTCCTGTCAGTGAGACAGTTTGCTATCCTCCTGACAATGTAGGGGTTTATGCCTAATGCAATAAGTTTATCTATGATCACTGAGTGAAGGACTGAGTTGAAAGCTTTGACCTGGTCTAGATAAGTGGTGTGTACCATTTTATCCTTGATAGCCCTGGTAAGCTTCTCAAAGAAGTCCACCAGACTGAGCAGGAAAGACCTCCATTTGACAAAGTCAAACTGGGTCTGGTCTAGTGTTTGTAGATTTCCTGTGTTGTTACTGATCAGGTCCAGGATAATTCTGTCCATGGCCTTGCAGATAAGACTGGTTAAGCTTATGGGTTTGTACTTCCCTGGGTCAGTTGAATGCCCCCCCCCCTTGTGCAGAGGGACAACTGTTACAATCCTCCATTCCTCTAGGACAAAGCCCATCTGGAGGTTGTAAATTCTGTTTTAAGCAATTTAAGAAGCATTCAGGAATGTTGTCAGGACCCATGGAGGCTGTGTTTTTGGCTTTAGTAGTGCAGTAAGGACCTGTTCTTTTGTAATGGCTGGTATGGGGATAGTTGCAGGTATTTCTTTGGATGTGGTAGAAGGTGATGGAGAGGAGAAGTTTGAACTGAAATTGTCGGCCAGCAGGTTTGCTATAGTTTCAGGCTGGTGTAAATGTTGCCATTCATGATTAACTCCGCACATTGCTGAGAATTTCCCTTGGGGTTACAAACATAATTAAAAAGGCATTATGGTTATCTTTCACCTGGAAGGCTATCTTTGACTTATAGTTTGCTTTGGAAGATTTTACCAGCTCTCTAATTTTTTTTTTTACTGGTGAGTGTCTTTTTTCACTATTTTGTCTGTTCTTTCTTGGCTTTAGAGGATATTGTTTCCTTTTGTTGAATAGCCTATTTAAAATCCACCAGGGTGGTTTATTTTTTGCCAGTAATCATAGGTTTGACTCAAATAGGTACTACCTCCTCTATGCAGCTATGAATGTGCTTGTACAGTGCTGTTGTGTACAGCACAGAGTAGGCCTCAGTGTCATCCAGGTTCAGAAGGGCTTGGAAGTTTAATAGCAGTCAATGAGTTTGAGGTACTTGGCCTTAGCAAATTTCTTAAGAGGTTTGGAGTTTGATGAGGGTTCTAGGGTAGTTTTAAAACTAAGTTAATGGATGGGAGGGAGCAGAATCCCCCCATGTTCGAGAGTACCAGGTCTAAGATATGTGTACCTCTAGATATGGAGCTAACTAGTCGCTCCAGAGGATTTGCATTGACAAAGTCCAAAAACCTCTCAGCAAGTGAATTATGGGTCATGTAAGTATCCCAGTTTATAGAGGGATAGTCGAAGTCACCCACAAGTATGGTGTTACGCTGAATGTTAAGAGATTCTAGTAGATTTAGGTAGGAATTTCCAGACTCATATTAGGGGATCTGTATCTAGCTAGGATATGATAGGGGTCATACCTATGGTTATTTGGGCATGGAGCAGCTCAAGAGAATCATGTTGTTGGACAGTCTAGCAGTGTACTTGCCCTTTATGAACACTGAGACACCTCCTCCCTTTGTTTAATCCTGAGCTGAGGGGGATCAAAATATATGAAAGGCATTGTAGCCTTTGATAGCCAGCGTGCTCTCCATGGTTCTGAACCATATTTGCATGGCTGTTCTCCCCACCTTGGGGAACACAGACATATGTGCTCTCCATGGTTCTGAACCACATTTGCATGACTGCACATATGTCTGTGTTCTCCTGTCTGTGTTCTCTCCACCCTGGAGAACACAGACATATGTGCTCTCCATGGTTCTGAACCATATTGCCATGACTGCACATATGCCTGTGTTCTCCAGGGGGGGGGAAGTGCATTTTTTTTTTATTTAAACTCATAGTGTTGAGCAGTAGTACCTTTAGATGGTCATGAGTGATTTTTGTTAGGTAGTTTCTAGAGGTTATGGGGGTATATTAGTTTAGGCATTATTGTCTGCCTCTGTCAATAGAGTCAAGGTTATGCTTAAATAAGGTAAAGGATGTTTTCTGTCTTACATGATAGGTAGCCTGTTTCAGAGCATGGAGATCCTCTGATACACATAGCAGTCTCACCAGCATGCCTTATTTATGTCACAAGCAACATTTAAATCCTTGAATCTATTGCTTTTGATGTTGTTTGCTTTGTGGATGTACAAAAGATCCCTCAGAGCTGGATCTGAGAATGCCTTGTATGCAAGGCATAGCTTGCCTCTCAATAACCTGTAGGAGGGGGAGTAGAAAGATAGGACTTTAAGGTGGTAAGTATAAGACAATATATTTATATCCTGGATTCTTCTGGAAAGGAACCTTTGTGGGTATTCCAACAATTGCATATATCTGGTCAGGTACAAGCCAAAGGGGAATTTATACTCAATGATGGGTCTGAAAAGGGCTGAATAAAGTGGCACTATGACTTCCTTGGAGCTGCATGCCAGGGCCTTACTTACAGGTTGGGCAACATGGAATGATTATATTACTACCTTGGCAAAATGTCAAATGCCAAATTAGTGTCTACATATGCTCCCAGATTCTTGACTACTGGGTCAACTCTTAGGGGTGTCTTATTGAAGTAGTAATTAGCCTGAGCATAAGTTTTCCAAAAGGCACTATAATGTATTTCTTGGTATTGAGTTTTAGTCCATGACTTTGGCATGAGTCATTTGTCTGTTAAACCCTCTTGTAAGACACCTTTGTAATGGTGGGAATCTATGATAGCTCCCAATTTGCAGTAATTTGTGAACTTGGTCAACCAAAAGCCCTTGATATTAGCCTTTACCTCCAAGAAGCAGATGCCAAATAGGACTCATCACAGCACGGAGCCCTGAGGTACCCCACTGGTGACTGGTCTCTTAGTGAAGGTGTTATCAACAGTCCTGACTTCCTGGGTCCCATTTGTGAGCTAGCTGGGAATACAGCAAGCTATGTAAGAGTTTATTTCCAGTTCAGTGAGTTTGTCAACTATACACAAGTGATGTATTGTATCAAATGCCTTAGCCAGGTCCAGGTAGGTGGTAAGCAGTTTTCCCCTCATTCATTGCCTTGGTGACCATCTCAAAGAAGTCATCCAGGTTTAGTAGGCATGACCTTCCCTTGACGAAGCTAAACTGGGTTGTGTCCGGTGTCTGAAGATTGCCTTTGTCCTTCTTGTTCATTTCCAAGATAATTTGTTCCATGGTTTTGCACATTAGACTAGTCAGACTAATAGATCTGTAGTTTCTGGGGTTGGTAGATGGCCCACACTTGTGAAGTAGGATAACCACTGCAGTCTTATATTCTTGTGGTTCAAAGCCTGTTTTGATACTATTGTGGAAGAGTGACTCAAGTGGTCCTGATAGGTCATGATTCAAGCTATTTTGGAGGCATCCTGGGATATTGTCAGGACCAATTGAGGTTGTGTTTTTGGCCTTAGTGAGGGCTGCCAGGACCTGCTCCTTGTTAATAGGTGGGGAGGGTTATGCTAGCAGGTATTTCATAGGGAGAGGCTGGGAGGGAGTGGGGGGGGGGGGTTGAAGTTTGAGCTGAATTTGTCAGCCAGCAAATTTACTATGTCACTCTACTCACTGCCTCTAGTAGGTACAGGCAGCCTCTATACAGCCATTTTAAGGGACTGTGTAAGAAAATCTGCACAGATTGCTCTGGAATTCGGGTTGGGAGGGGCACTGAATTTTGACAAACTATCACCTAATAGGATGTAGTTTGCTTTGGAATAGTTCCAAGATGTTAAAGGATTTGCTGAGGTTAACAAGTTGATTTTTATTTTTAAGGAGACAGCTTTGTGGTTCAACCTTACCACAGAGGACATGACATATTTGGGTGGTCACCTCTATCTCTCTCTCTCTCTCTCTCTGTCATATTGGTGAGTACCAGGTCCAGTATGTTTGAACCTCTGGGGGGTATGCACACTTTCTGGTCAAGATACTTGTGTTAATAAAGTCCAAGTATCATTGTGCCTGCGAGTATGAGGCAGTGTATGTTTCCCATTCTATAGGGTTCAGGGGTTCATAGGAGATTACTAGGCTAACTGCTTAAGAACCCTTATAAGCCTAACTAATATAACCCTATTTTATCTAATATATGGCAACTAATGGCAAGAGGATGGAGTGAATTTGTGCCTATACATTGAGTATTGTTTCCAGATTACCCTTGTCCATAAGGGATATAGGCACTGTCCCAGGTGTGAATTTGTGATTCCCCATCCATTGATCTGAATTGCATTTGAAGATGGTCAGGGAAGGGTTCTGCTTAATGTGAATAGGAAGCCTGTTCCAAAGAAGAGGCAATCTCTGAGACACAAATCTATCTCTCCAGCATGTTTTGTTTAAGTTGCTGACTAAGTTTGATCTCCAGATCAAGTGACACTCATGCTGTTTGACTTGCTGATGAGTAGCAGCTCTACCAGAGGTGGATTTGTGAATGCCTTGTAGGTCAGGCATATGTCACCCCTTAATAGTTGGTAGGGGGCAAAGTAAAAGGGTAGGGCTTTTAGTTAATCTGCATAGGACATGTTATTTACACCCTGTATTTTCTTCATAAGGAATCAAAGGAATCTCTCAGGTCACTCGAGCTGTGTAAAGTGCCTAGTCAAGTATATGCCAAATTGCACATTCTTCTCGATTATTGGTCTAATGAGGGCTGAGCACAGCAGGACTATAATTTCCTTGGATCAGGATGCATTATCTTTGCTTATAATTTGTGCCAAACAGAAGGGCTTCCTCACCAATGTGGACACATGGTGGTCAAGATTCAGGCCTCTGTCCATCTGTGTACTTAGATCCCTCACCTCTGAGTCCACTATTAGTGGCTTGCTATTGATGTTTTAAGTTGATGGGGTATTTGACTTCCCAAAGGGTATGGTAATGCATTTTTTTGCATTCAGTTTTAGGCCATGATTCTGACACCAATCATTTGTCTAATCTAGACTCTGCAAAAGTATATCTACCTCATATGGGGGTTCAATTATTGCCCCCCAGTTTACAGTCATCAGCAAACTTTGTCATCCAGAAGCCTTCCACATTAGCCTTGACTTCAGAGAAGGATGTTCCAAACAGGAGTGGTTCCGGCACTGAGAGCTGTGGCTCACCACTAGTAACTGTTTTCCTGCTGAATCTGAATTCACCCACTTTAACATATGTCCTCATTTAATAGTGTGGGTCTCCAGTAGGTCTGTGTAAGAGCTATTGGATTCTAGGTAAATAGAGAATGACCTATAGCTTAGTAGGATTGGCATGGGACTTTGTCTATGGTGATTGGCATGTGCATAAACTCCAGGGCATTGACCTGTTTAAGCAACATAGAGATATACTTATTGCTAATATAGTCTGAGACTCCTTCCCCTCATGTCCCTGTCTGTCCAGCTGATGTTCTAAATGTGTGTAAGACACTGAAGTCTTGCACTGCCAGAGTACTTTCGGAAGATTTAAACCATGTCTTCATAACAGCTCAGATGCTATGTTCTCCAGAAAGAAGAGAGCTTGTAGGATGTGGAGTTTCCTGTTTAGGCTCCTAGCATTGCCCAGTAATAACAGCTTTCTTTGAGTTTTATTTGTTATGTTGGTAGGCTTGTCAATTTGGCATTGCCTAAAAAAGGCTTTGGCATGGTTGGATAATGTTTTAGCCAATAGTTGGAAGCCTAGGTGAGACAGGTTCAGACCACCCTTTGCTAATCAATGTGGTCTGTTGACAATGTCCTCCCATGCTAACAACTACTGAAGTCAATCATCTTTTGTTTGTACTGTGGCATCATCCTTGGTGAAGGTAGAATGCTGCTCAGTGCATGCACATACACGACTGAGACACATATTCAGGGAGGTCAACAATGTCTATCTTCATATATTCCAAGGAAGTATGTCTCAGGTTGTTAACATTCACATAGACTATGATAGAATCATACTGGTAACTGTGGTGTAGTGATTTGAGTGCATAACTTGGCAGATACTAGCTCCAGACAATCAATTACCCATTATCTTCTCCTTGATCAGTCTGGTGAGTGGGGCATCTTTGCATCATACAATGGAAAACCCTATGACAAGTGACCTGGGTAATGTGTTGGCTTGCTTTATGGGCTTTGATCTGGAGCTCTACAAGGTGTAAACATAAGTGTGGTGTTGGGTGTCACTTTTGGTGAGTTCTTTAGAGAATAGGCATTGCAGTTCATCGGCTCAGGAGGTATTTGAGGTTTGGGAAGATTGCTTTTTGGTCTTTGTGTGTGGTGGGCATTATATGTGGTGAATGCAGTATGTGTTCTTAACAACTTTGTTTGTATTCTAGATTTTTGACTCCAGTGAAATTGTGTATGTGCATCTCTTGCATACTGTGTTTGTTTCTCTAATGATTAAATGGTTGTTTTTGAACATGAAACATTTGCTACATTGTCTCAGGAAGTTCATATCTACCAAGCTGGATACAGAGATATGGAAATTGCATATCCATGCTGTCTGGACCTGTATTTGGATGGGCAAATGTAGGTCATGGACTGGGTTATACACAGGGTCTCCTTGGGTGGCCCTGGGGTTAGGTTAGATACTGCTAAGATTTCCTAGTAGTCTTATTTAGTGTGCAAAGTAGATGCTCTAAGCTTGTCTCCACACAATGACTTTGTTTTATCCATATTAAATTACAGGTTTCAGTCCAAAGGGAAGTTTTATAGATAAAATTTACTTTCTGAACATTTGTGTCTGTACACGGAACTGCTAACTTCCTGAAGTAACAACACCAAGAAAGATTGCTTGCAAGTGTAATGCTACAACAAAACAACTTAAACTACTACAATAAGGCAATTTTGAGAATTAGGAATATTTAGAATGATTTAAAGGCAAACTCAACAAATAAAGCAAAAACAAAGTAGCAGCACTCTAAACAGTTAACTGAAGTGCAAAATAAAATAAATCTCTTATCTGCCAAGGACTGAACAGGATTCATTCAGGACCCCCTCATAGTGTGTTAAGGGCACCAAATAGATAGGAGTTCTGGGAAAATGAGCTGGAGACAATTTGTAGTAAGGGAGGTTTATTCATGTGCAATACAGTTTTGCTGGGTGGGCACTTAGTATTATGGGTGTATGGAAAACAGTTGATGGAAAATACTTAAATAGTTTACAAAACAGACAATAACAATGAAAGAGGGGACAGGACAACTTTGGAAGTCAGATCATCATAAGGCATGGAAGCCAGAGACACAGCCTTTTAAAACTATAAAAGAATGGTGGGAATGTTGGGAACATTCTAAACTAGAGCTCTAGTCCTGTGGTTAGAATTTTAGAAACATTTGGCTTAATTTCTCAGTGGCGGGTAGGGCAAACTCAAAGAACATAGGAAAAAACAGTAGTAAGGTAAAGAGAAAAGCACTGGAATGGAATTTTAAGCAGGGATACAAAGCTATAAAAAGTACTGAAGCACAAAATCATGGATCAGACTTCACTATACTGCCACTAATATAATCCTACCCCAGATTAAGGCATCAGACAAAAGGAATGCAACTTTGAGCAGGTATATGCAGCTATAAAAAACACTGAAGCACAAATCCTGGAGAAAAATTCCCAATATTGCCACTACTGCAATCCTACCATAGACTAAGGCACCAGAGCATTCAGACATTTATCAGTAATGCTGTAATAAATGACTAAATGAGGATCAACTTTGGCAGAAGGTCACAGTTCTACCACAACTGTGAAAGAAGCTATAAGACTGAGGCCACAGGCTGAGCTCAAAATACAAAAAGTTACCTTTTACATATAATTCTACTTATAGAAATAGAAATGCAGTATAATATATACACAATGCTAAAATATCGCAGTAATATACAAATGTCACACAACCTTTGATGAAAAGCTTGTATCTCACACCTCTCAGAGTCTTGAACAAAACCACCCTGGGTGGATATAGCTCTGTACTAAATATAGCAGACTTGCTAGACAGGAATCTAATCAAATTAACCACAGGACTAGAGTTCCAGTGTTGGCTTTATTTAAGCATTTTGGTAACTTATTGAAAGTACAAGACTAGAAGCAGAGCCTTTCTTCTGTTGGGGAAGAGGAGATATAACAGACATTTACACAGAGCCTAGATACTTCACTCCATATTATATTTGCTCTTGGGCAATGAATAAACTCGTGCACGATTCCTGGTTTAAGTGTCAGACATCCCTCACAAGTAATTCTCTATCCAGTGCCTAACTCCATTAATATTCTTAAAAATCCAATAACCTCCATATAATGGCCTTAAGTGGTGCTCAAAGGACAGGAAGAGAGTCTCAGCTTTTTGTCCACTTATGTTGTTCTAATATTAATGCAGGAGTAGGTTGTAAATTTAGATACCAGAAGTTATCCCTGAAGGATTGTTTAGCTGTAGTAGTTTCAGTGTGGAAGAGGCTATTATAGATGTGAACAGCTTGATGTCCCAACATACTGTCTGTTCTCTTTACACTCTTTAAGAACCTTTAAGAACTGAGCTAAGGGAAGAGTTCATGTCTGATTGCCCCTAGTATAGATGAAGAAAAAAAATGCGTGTCTGTGCTGGAAATATTTGAAGATATCCAGAACCCTGCTTATACGTTTCTCTGAGGAACTCAAGCTATCAAGCATGGGAGAAGAGTTAATAATTTGTATTAAGTGATGCATGTACTGAATGACCCCTTCGCACAATGTAGTCATCAGCTCTTTAACCTTCAATTTTAGAATTTGGGGTGACCCAAAATGTTTGTATCTAGGATCCCCAAAAATTTCTGGTTGGTGCCTCTGTGGAGTTGTCTAAGCAGTTGAAAGATCACAGTTAAAGATTAGCATCAGTTTAGAGATCTTTGTTAACCAGGGATTGGATTGAGGGAGTGATAGGTGTCTTGTAACATAGTATATCATAGGGCAAAACATGATTTTGAGAGCATTTGTCTGGTCAATTGGTTGAAGTTTCAGTCTTCTCCAAATATGACCCACTTTAAAGACCTCCCCAACAGTAACTTCAAGTTATATTTGAGCATATTATTGACTGGGAAGGTAAAATGCTTGTGCAGATTTTGGGCAGGGGAGTGGCATTATTTAAATAAAGGCAGTTGCCCATTTTCAAGTATTCTCCATAGCTACAGTTAGAGGGAAATTTTTCTTTTTTTTTATGCATTAACCCATAACCCAGAGACTATGGCAAATTGGCCAAATTCTGAGTGGACTAACATGGCATCATTTTCTAGATTTTCAATAAGATGCAAGCAGTCATCTGTGGATGTCATTACGTGGGCTCCTCTTCTAGCACTTTCCAACCATGGTAATTTTTTGCATATGATATTTTACATGTAAAGGGTTCGATTGCAAGTAAAAACAGAGATGAGGAGAAATGGCATCCAAAGAAAAGGATGTGGATAAATGAACATTCCACCAGAACTCTATTCCTAGGGAGCAGTACATAGCCATGAAGCTTGATATAAACTCTGCTGTAAAGTTCATCTTGCCTAAGACTCACCGTATGTAGTTTGTATACAGAGTCAACTAGTATGGCATAGCCTTGCGCATTTCACATGCCTTGTTCATGCAACATCATGACTAGATCTCTTAAGTGATCCATGCTGGTTTTGTCTTGCCAAAACCTGCTTGTGAAAAACTTACCAAATTGGGAATTAGTGGTCTAAGGAGCAGAGCTAGAATTTTTGCATGTATCTTTACATCTAAATTTAAAAGAGAAACAGGTCTATAATTAGTCATTATAGTGGGGTCTTTCTCCAGTTTGGGGATGACAATAATTCTTGATTCCTGTATGGAGAGTTGGGGGGCCATGTGAGAAGCTTATCATTATACACATACATCAAAGACTGAACTGGGTGTCGCTAAGGATTTGTACATCATTGTTGATAGGCCATCTGGTCTGGGTGCCTTACCTGAGAGCATAGATTTTATAGCTGTGACTACTTCTTCTAGGCTAATAGTCTCCTTCAGCCAGGTTTCCTCATCCAGAGAGAGAGAGTTGTTTTAGTGGAACAGAGGACAACCACTTATCAGTTTATCCTTGTCCTCAGGATGGTTTGGCATTGTGTATAGTTTTGCGGACTATTGCATGAAGCTATCAGCTATCAGCTGAGGATCTTTGATAACATGGCCTTTCTTATAGATGGCTAAAACCTGCTGCTTTGCTTTCCTTTGTATCAGTCTGTAAGTAAGAAGCTTATCTAGTTTTTAACCCAATGCCCATACTTGCAATGGTGATCTCTTTTAATATAATTCACCTTGTCCTTTTTAATTTTGTAGTGTTCTAGTTTAGTTAACCTATAGGATTTTAACAAATTCTTATTTCAAAATCTTGTCTTCTTACAATGATCCCAAGTTCACTATACCAAACAATAGAAGCCTCGAGTCTAACTCTGCTGTATGTAAGCCTTCGCTACTTTGCCAATATATTTCCATTCCCCCTTATGGAATTCCCACCAAGTAAATGGCGCATACCGGAGGGTGGGTTTCACTTGATATAATTAGTTAACTACCTAATCACTTAATGTTTTCCTTTTTGGTCTTGAAAAATGAATGGAGCTACTCTCCATGTTATTGCTCTTGGGTCCTTGCTATTTTCTAGGCCATATCCTATCCTTACTGCTGTGTGATTCATCAAAGAACGTAGCATAGCCTGTAGCTTCCTGATAACTGGTACCAGGTTGGCTGACACAAGCAGACTTTCTGCCTGACTGCCAGATGTAACAAAGATGTACTCTGTTTCCCTTCACTTTAAAGTTTACCAGTGCCACATAGTGCCATGTCTTTTATTTCCTCATTGCGAATGTTCTATGATTTTTTGTGTCGTTCTTCCTTTGGATTAGATATGTCCATAGTAGAATCCAATGCCATGTTAAAGTCTATCAATGAGTATTGAGTCCCCATTCTTATTAAGGGAGTGTGGTTTGTCAAAAAGGGTCATAAAAAGGTTGGAACATCTACATTGGGGCAATAAACATTATCCAATATAAGTGTTTTGTTATCATAGTCAAGGAAACTTCTGTGTCTATTAACTTTTCTCTTAAGGCCCAAACCAGTGTCTCTGCCCTGCATATTGCAATCCCATGTTTTAATTTTGTAGATAAGGTGGCTACCAAAAGGCTTCTCCACAAAATAATTTCGACACCTTTTGTGCTTCTTAGCTATTTGGAGATCCTTTGAATATAACAAGTCTGGCTTATTATTTTTTTTATAAACTATTTCAAGACATTCCTCATTGACTTTGCGGTTAACCCTCTAATGTTAATAGATAAAGCTGGCAACATTAACCATTACACTGAATAGAAAGAAATCAAAGTAAACTAACAGATTAGAATCACAAGTCCTTAAGGAGCAGTAGAGCTTAATTGGTAAGTAGATTAACAGTGATCACCAAGTAATTCGTTCTGCCTATGGTCCTTGTGAGTATGTTGTAATCACAGTAACCTTGCTGCATTGCACACTCTGATTAAGTAGAACTGGGTTAACCTGTGAAAAAAGACAAACAAAGTGTCATGGCCAATCATATAGTTTTTTTTTTTCTGGCTGTTTATTTTCTTGTTTTCCTTTGATTAGCACTCTCATCCTTCATTTTTTTTAATATTTATATTGGGCATTAGCATCTGAACTATATTTTCTTTGTTAGTAGATTGCTTTAGCAGTGGTCCTTCTGCTCCAGCCAGCATTCTCTTTTTGTCATGTGGATTCATTGTAAGTGAACTAGTGTCAAGCTGGTCATCTATAGTATTCTAAAGGAATTGCAATTTGTCTTGGAATAGCTGCCTACCTGGGAGTTTGTGGGCCCTTTCTGGGCTTTCAGTGGCTTGGTTTTCTTCTGCTTTCCCATTTTGAGTGGTCAGTATCAGATTGGCTTGGGGCTTAAATGGAAGATATAGCTGCAAACTTCTCTGGGTGCACTGGAAGCTTGCTTCTTTCACCAGTCAGGGAGCTAAGAGTAGCATTTGGTCCCCACTTTGTTGCAAACTATTTCTTGTGTTGATTTTCGCTGTAGAATTCCACTGCTAGATTAGGATCTCATAGGAATGATAACTATCATGCCTTTAAATCTCAAAGTGGTTAGATATAAGAGGGAATTTGGAACTCTTTGGAACATTTATCTTACAAATGCAAAGAATTTCCTTTTTGCAGCATTTTATTGGCAGAAGTCTTGAAAACAACAAGCTTTGCAGCCACCTAACAGAAACTCTGTCTCTCTCTTTCCTTACGACTTCTGCAGCAGCACCACTTTATCAGCTGAGTTTAACAGTTTAAATATTATTTACCAGGGATGTTCATTCTCTTTGGGGAAAGGCCTTAAAGATTTGAGGATCCACTTTATTATTATGCTGTGATCTAGCCCTGTGATAGCCAACAACTTATGCTGCAAGTAAATTTAAGGTCTAGCATCTCCTGTAGATCCACCAGAAAAATTGTTGTGGCATAGTCTGTCTTCTAGGTAAGAGATTTTCTGACACAGACTGTTAAAGGTCATTTGCAGTTCCATTAACTCCATGTGCACTTGAATATGGTTGGAGTCTACCGTATGTGCAGACTCCAGAAAGCCAACTTTGGCATTTAGATATTGTAGCTCCTCTTAATTGCTGGTTGCTAGGAGCTTCAAACATTTAGTGTTATTAAGATTTGACAGACTAGACCAGTTAACATGTTCAGCTGAGCATTTACTTGTTAGTGTAAACTTAACTAGTTAATCCAGCTGCTAGAGTGTGTAGCCCACTTCCTTGCTGGATCCAGAAGGTGAAGTCTAAATGACTTGAAATGTAATGACTTAAGGGGTTATATTAAGCTAAGTGCTCATGTACGAAGAAATTTTAAACCAAGTTGTGGAGCATTAGCATCTTGGTAATGCCGTTTTGCTAGGTAGCTCTACCTCCCATATGTCACATTCTTGCATACAAGTATACATCCCAATTTATCCTCATTCTGCAAGTAATCATAGGACCACACCATTATACTCAAATCTGCTCATTCCATATATCTACGATTTGAACTCCTCCCACGTTGATCTCTTTAAAAATACCTATACATACCATAACCTATATAGCCAGGAAATTCAAAAAACCAAAAAATAATGAAATATCCTTGTCCACACACCTTGTTCAGAATAAACCTACTTGGTGGCATCCACTCAAACCCTAGCACCCCTCTCACACCAGGGCAGCAAATCAATCTAACTGCTTCTAACACATCACCTGCTTATAATGCTAGCAGTGACAGTATAAAATTCCCTCACATGAACATGCTAAATATCTGCAACAAACTCTCTGAAGTGCATGCATGGATAACTTTGAAATCTCCTGATATTTCAGTAGCCACAGAAACATGGCTAAAACCAATTATAAAGGATGAACAAAATCTGCTACCAGGATGTAACGTATATAGGTTAGAAAAAAAAATAACAAAAGAGTGTGTAACAATAAGATACAAAATAACCAAGAAATTTCAGCACCTCAATTCACTACCCTACTATTCAGTAATGCAGTGCTTACCACATCTGTTAAAATTAAAAGTCGCAAGTCTGTAGTCATAGCTGGATTATATATTCCACCTAGAAGTAACATCTCCAAAATGAAATACATCCTGTACTGGTTCTCTTATCATATAACACAAGAGGCAATCATAATGGGGAATGTAAATATTAACTGGCTCTCGCTAATCTCTAACAATCCATAAAGTTCCCAACCAGAAACAATAAAACCACATCTAGGGGGTCTATACTATGGTTGTTCCTCACAAATCTGCCTAAGATCATAAACTTATGCGGTACCTTGCCTCACACATTAAGTAACTGTCTTCTATCTTTGTAATAAGATAACACAAGCAAACTCTCCAAAAACGTCAGCATTGTCAGAAACTCTCAATCTTCCACAGTGAAACCTTCACTAATACACTGCATTCTTGTAACTAGAACATAATCAAAAAAACTTCCACTGGATGAGTTTGTCCACCAGTGAAATATTACCTTGTTAAATATTCTAAACTACTATATCCCCAATAAAACCAAAAGAATAAAAGCCAAACCAGCCTCATGGCTCAAAAAAAAATAAAACACTCATGAAAACAGGGGGTAGTGCTTGGAAATCAAATACAGGTAGCTGAAGAACTTAGCTAAAAGTCTTGCCAACAAAGAAACAGTACATTATCACAAGTCACAAATAAACAGAATACTGAACTCTTTTTTGCCTTCAAATAATAACCTTTTAAAGCCAGGTAAAGTCATCTAGCCAACTTCAACTAACTAAATGAGATCATGGCCACAGAACTCAGCCAGCATTTTATCAAATCAGTTACCTCTCTCCTAAAAAAAAAAAATCACAAAAAACTAGTCCAAATTTTCATTCCAAAGCAATGCCCAACTAACCAACATTTCCCTTAGCCAGTTTCAACTTCAGTGATAAAAACATAATGAATGTAAAATCTGCTACCATAACTCCATGCTTCCTGCCAACAGAATATACTAAGACTGCAGCCAAGGATCTTGCATATCTTATTGTCATACTCATTAGTTACTCATTAGTTACTCCATTACAGAATACCAAGAATGTTCCAGAATCATGGGAAAAATGTTTTGTCGTTCCCCTGTACAAAAGGGGCCCATCCACTGACCTAACAAACTATTGTCCTATAGCTATGTTGTTACCTTTACTGAACACCCTAGAGAATTACATCCATGCATAGCTCATTACATATGTCTCTGAAAATATCTCCTCCCCAACTCAGCATAGTTTTCATTCAAACCACAGTAACACTACAGCCTTGTTAATTTTCAGTGAAACAGTTAACCAGTATAGAAATTCAAGGCATCTGGTTTCTACCTTATTAGACCTATCAGTGGCTTTATTTAGATACAATCCACCACCAAAACTATTGTTCAAACATTCCTGTTTATGTCTAACTCAGCCTGCACTCCACTAACTCTTCAGCTATCTATCCAATAGACATCAGGTTGCAAAATGGCAGGAAGAATATTCGTACTTCCTACCCATTTCTTCAGGGGTCTCTGAAGGATCTATACTAGGCCACTTATTATTCAATCTGCTTATCAACGATCTGCACACAGTCACCAATCAATGCTACATTGATCTCTCCAAAATTATTATAGTCTAAAGAAGCAACTCAACAATGCCTCCCCTCTGCAATAACCTGGCTAGATAACTTAAATCTCTAACTAAATACAAAGAAAACTAAAATGTTTTTCACTCCTGACCAGTTCTGCTCCTAAAAATCTCTTTTCTCAATAACATTCAGTAACAACACCAAAGTTAATATAAATGAACAAAAATTTGACCACATCATCCTTCAAGCAGCCAAGAAAAGTCATCAGAAATTAGAGTCACTACACAGAATCAAACTTTACTTCTCAGATTCGAAAAGGAAACGTATTGCAAACTTTTGTTTACTTCCAAACCTATTCTATACTTCCCCATTATTTACCAAACCTTAACTGTGCTGCATTCATAAAGCTTGAGCAGTATTATAACAAAATCACCAAGTTTGACACAAATCAACCATACAGAACTCATCACTGTTTTGAATTATAACAACTGCAATGGTTAGAATTAACTCACACACGGTTACTAATAACCTATAAGCTAGTTTATTCACCAGAAAAAAAGTCTTCAGCACTACTCTTCTAACAGAGCTGCATTCTCCACAGAGTAAAATCAGTTACCTTATCCTAATATAACATTTCCACTTGCAGCTCTCTATATTCCAACAATAAAAAAAAATGAAACAGCTTTTCTCACCATGACAAATCAAAAACCCAGCATCCTTTAAATGAAAACTAAAAAAAAAAAAAAACAACTACCACAAAACTGTGTCTTTGCTCTTGCATCTTCCCATGATAAATAAAATCACCCCACTCATCCTACACACCCCTCTAACCTACCTAAAGTAAACGCTAACTTGTTGCTGTAAACAGATAAAATCAGTATGAGTTCATATGTATTATTTCTTTTTTTCTCTCTAGAAACATAGTTAAACAACTACTTTAACACTTTTTTCTTTTATTTCCTCCTAAAATCCTCTTTTGCTACAAACAATGACACGTGAACTCAAATACTGTTTTTTTTTCTTTACTTCTCTGCACTATACTTTCTCATAAATCCTAGTAATACTATTTTAATAAAAATATCACATCTTCTCCATCTTCCTTCCACTCTGGCTTATCTTTCCATCCACTATCCATTCTCGCTATGAATTATGTTCCTTCCCCTGGCTAACTCAGGTGAAAATAGTCTGTATAATTTCTGCTCTCCTAAATTTACTCCATTTATCTTCTTAAGTCAATATTTTATAATTATGGTTCATTTGTACTCAGAGTAATTATCTCATGTAATCAACTTTGTCTGTTTTAACTAATGCAGTTATTTGGTCTGTATTATACAAGTGTCTGTCATACTAGATTTTTTTTGTATACTGTGTGTGTGTGTGTGTGTGTGTGTGTGTGTGTGTATGTTCTTTTATCAATGAGCTATATAATTGTTAGCTAAGATATCAGCTGGCTTTTATTGACTGGCATTTTATTGAACACAGGGTGTAACTTCATGAATAACAGATCACATAAAACAACCATGTAAAGAAGTAAAATGGCATCCAATCATAATATTCCCAGAATGCAAAATGTGCACTCATGCAATGTTAAGATACAGAAGTCTGTAGGTGTGCAATGCTTCCTCAACAGATAACTGACAATAATCAACATAATCAACAGAGAGATCTGGGTACTCATATAGTAGTCTAAATTTGTCTACCATGTTTCCATGGTGGTAAGGAAATCCTTTTTATATGTCTCAGTTTATAATTAAGGACATGGGATCTAGATCTTAGGATGTCACAGTACCACTGTACTCATCCCTTATCAGACCAATAATCAGGTACAATGCATCCTTTGGCATGTACCTCAGCAGGCACCTGGAATAGTTGGAGCATCCACAGAGGTTTTTCACCAAAAATATAGGACATAACAAACATTTCATGTGCAGAATGTTTAAAAGCCTTATCACTGTATTCAGTTTCTTTGAATTACTGAGGGGTGATACATGTCTGACCCACAAGGAAGTCTCTGACCCAGTCCTAATGAAAATGTTGCATATTTTCAAAACGAGCTGCACAATGGTTACCCACTCCAAGGATCTAAACCTGATCTCTGACATGAATAGATCACACTGGAGAGAGAGATGTATCTCAGAGATCGTCCCTCCTCTGGAAGAGGCTTCCTATTCACATGAAGCAGGTCCCTTCCTTGACCATCTTCAAGTGCAATCAGGACCAATGGATGAGGAATTGCAAATTCAGTCCAGGGGTAATGCTCATGTCCCTTATGGACGGAGGCAGTCTGTAAAAATTGTCAAAACCCCGCTTACTGACCTTGCTATCTTTCCTATAAGGATAGAAAATTGGGTAAAATCTGGGTAAAACTGGCTAGGCTTGTAAGTGCTTTTGAACCTTTAGCCTATTACTCTTCTAGGAACTTAAGAATGGACTTCATAAAGATCATCAGGGTATGTATTAAGAGGATGGGTGAGCATTACATCCTTTCCATCCGTTGATAAGATGCATTTCAACTAATCAGTTGTTCAGTAATATCAGCATTCAACAATACAATCCCTCAGTTGAATTTGTCGAGAACAAAGCATGTCAGTAATAGAACATACACCCATATATACAAGCATTCTTAAAAGCACAAAGAATGAAAGCTAAATACTATCAGTTTTGAGCCTCAGTGTATTTTTTATAGTCTGATACTTGTTATTATTGAACTTTAGCTATTTATAATTGTGTTTCTTCATTACAGCATTTTTTTACTATAAATATATATATATATATATATATATATATATATATATATATATATATATACAAACATACAAAGCATGTCAATAATAGAGCATACACACATATATAAAAACATATATATATATATATATATATATATATGTACAAGGCATGTCAATAATCGAGCATACACACATATATACAAACACACACACACACACACATATATATATATATATATATATATATATATATATATATGCACATATATAATTTTATATATATATATATATATATATATATATATGGGTCTAGGACACATGCTCGACTAGCATATGTCCGAATCACAAAACATCGAACACACATACACGAAAGTGCTTAATATCAAAAAGTGCTTCCGTGTATGTGTAGTTCAAAAAAAAAAAAAATCACCCCCTGCACCCCCCACACCCCCCTACTTTAATATTCTCACTCCGAGATCACACTACAGTGGGGAAAAGAGAATTTTCCCTTACCCGCACTGTAGATTAGGGATGTCAACCATCCAGAATCCTTCCGGACTGTCCAGAATTAAGGGAAGCTGTCCGGAAAATGGACTGGACAGCATATTGTCCGGAAAACATACTGAGACATTTCATTTTCTTTTAATTAAAATAGTACTTTTTTTTAAGGGTGTTCTTCTTTAAGAACACCCTTTGCGTTCAGTCGCACACAGACGCAGAAGACAAAAACAGTCTCCTGTGTCTGTGTGACCAATTGTTTACATCTTTACCTTACACGCGCGGAATTTGAATTTTTGAAGACGTCTCAACAGTGCAGTGGACAGACGGACCACGAATGGACATGTAAGCGACGGTCTTGTTTTATTCAGTAGTCAGAATGTGCCTTTCAATGGTTTGGTTTCTGATTGTGTATCAGTGTTTCCATGCATTTCTGTAGACGAAACAGCAAAATAATTTCTAAGAGGTTTAGCATTCCTAGAGTTTAAATAAAATGAAACAAGTATTGCTGCGGCCTGCCAGGTAACTGACTAATCATTTAAAGTTTCCTTCCTGAAAACTGTTTTTTTTCCTTTTCTTGTGGCATAACTTTGTCTAGAAGTAGAGGAGCTACAGGAGTTTTGCTTTGCTTGCTAATGATACCTGTGGAGTCAGAGTTATGCTGCCAGTAAGGATTCAGAAATTCCATTTGGATTTAACAGCTAGAAGAAGTGAGGGCACACTAATTATTTAGCAAGAAACGTGGTTTCTAGTCTAGATGATGGACTTTTTTTCTGATAGTATTCTGCTATTTAAATGTTTTTCTTCAGTTTTTGTGTATGCTTTTTACTGTCTGCCTATTTACTTGAAAATAAAATGCTTAAACTTATTAAATGGCCCATCTCAATACCGGAAGATTGCCAAATTCCAGTAATAACGGCCACACAGGTACAAAACGCACTCTCTAAAGCCAAGAATACAGCATCCATGGGACCAGATGACATCCCGGGCTGTGTACTACATGAACTACAATATGAACTGGCACCTCACCTAAGTGTCATGTTTAATCATAGCCTCACCTCAGGTTTCATGCCCACTGAGTGGCGCAGAGCTACAGTTATCCCAATCCACAAGGGGGGATCCACCTTGGATCCCGGAAACTACCGTCCCATCAGTCTGACAAGCCTTATCTGCAAGGCCATGGAGCGTATTATCATGGAACTTATAAACAAAGACATTGGCAACCTTCAAACACTGGATCCCACCCAGTTTGGGTTTGTGAAGGGCCGATCTTGTCTCCTGAACCTGATTGACTTCTTTGAATCAGTCTCCAGAGCCATGGACAAGGGTAAGGTGGTCCACACAGCCTATCTAGACCTTGCCAAGGCCTTTGACACCATCCCCACTCTGGAATCATAGATAAACTTACTAAGTTGGGCATTAATCCCTATGTCACCCAATGGGTTGCTAAATGGCTTACTGATAGAACCCACACTGTAAAAGTAGCCAACTCCAAATCCAGCTCCAGACAAGTGACAAGTGGAGTACCTCAGGGTTCAGTCCTGGGGCGCTCTTGTTTGGCATCTACTTCTCTGAAGTACAGGTCAACACTAAGGGACTCTGGCTAACAAAGTTTGCAGATGACTGCAAACTGGGAGCCATTATTGAATCCCCAAATGATGTGGATACTCTACAAAAGGGCCTTACAGAAACAGATGCTTGGTGCCAGAGCTATGGGCTCAAGCTCAATGCCAAGAAATGTATTGTTATCCCCTTTGGGATAAAACATGTATCCATGAATTACCATATAGGTGGCAGTACACTAAACACAGAAAGTGTGATAAGAGACTTAGGGACACAGGTGGACAGTGGTCTCACCTTCAATAACCACATCGCCACAACAGTCAGGAAATCCTTCTATGTGGCACACCTCATCACGAAGGGCTTTTCATCCAGAAAAAAGGAGGTCATTGTCCCACTGTACTCATCCCTCATAAGACCCATTATAGAATACAACGCCCCATTTGGTATGTACCTCTCAAGACATCTGCAACAACTGGAAAGGCCTCAGAAATACCTCACTAAAAGAATCACAGGCCTAAAGCAAATGCCCTACGCTGACCGCCTTAAAAAACTCCAGCTATACTCTGTCGCATATCGTCTACTCAGAGGCGATCTCTGCTTAACATACAAGGCCATGTCAAACCCAGAGCTGTTGGACATGCTACACTTAAAAAATCCCAATCCCTCAGAGCTACACGCTCCAGGGATCTAAACCTTGTCATCACAATAAACAAAACATGCAGGAGGGATAGGTTCCTGACCCAGAGTCTCCCCAGACTCTGGAATAGATTGCCCATACATGTAAAGCAGAGTGCCTCTTTGGACCTCTTCAAGAGGAACCTTGACGATTGGATGGGAGAAAGGAAATTCACCCCAGGGATCACGTCAGTCGCCCTGTTAGACAGGGGTCCAGGAAAGTAAATAATGTGGGAAGAAATAGCCAGGGAATTGTTATGGCTAGGCTTGTATAGGCCCTAGGGCTGATAGCCTAGTACCAACCTCTGAACCTATGAACCTATGAAGTAAAGAATGTTATTAGTCTGATTTAAATTTATGTGGTTGATGCTCTATTTATTAGCTTAAGGGTTTATGCATTTTATCAGTGTTCCAAACTGTGCAGTGTCTTTCCTTACTATGACAATTGCTCATTGCTACCATTTAAATATTTAAAGATTGGTGTATTTTAAAGGTAAACATTAAGGTGTGCTTTTGTTTTGCTGTTTTGTTAGTTTTGATTACCTGGCATCTTGAAGACTAGGAAGGAAGGACAATGTTTTGGAAAGTCACCATTTACTGCCCGTTGTGAGAAATGTGTGTGTGTGTGTGTGTGTGTGTGTGTGTGTGTGTGTGTGTGTGTGTGTGTGTGTGTGTGTGTGTGCATGTGTGTGTGTGGGGGGGTTTATGGAGCTTACCTGGCTGTAGCAGAAATGCACATTTACCATATACCCTGAAGGTCAACTGTAATTTCTGTTTTAATAGGCACCAATAGTGGCAATCAAATCCTAGAATTTTGGTTCCATTGTGCGTTCAAATATAGGCATATAAGGTGCAGATATTAAAGCCTGTAGCCCCTGTTCATCACACCCAACATAATATCTTTTGTTTCACTGATTAATTGTGTTCTGCTAACCTCTTTAAATTTGAAAGCAAATAAGACAAAATACTACATACTCTGATGTACTCAGCTCAAGTATCCTGTAAAGAAAACAAAAAGTATAAAAAATGTTCAGATTATTTGTCTTTTTACAAGACAAGGTTGATCTGTGACCAAACAAACTCAGCCTGAGTTGTTAACACATTGAATTAAAATACTATAGGGTTCTGCCAAAACTTATTACACTAGAACCGCTACCACTTCTGTTGCCTCTTTTAAGAATATGTAAGGTCAGGATAGATGTGAGGCTGCAGCTTGGAGCCATTTACACATGTTTACTAAGCAGAGAATGCACTTCAAGCTAGAAACCCAATCTGGAAGCAGAGCAGGCGACAGGATAGCACTATTGTAAGGCCCCTTCTCATAATTATCTACTGCTCCAGATTAGTTCTGTAACCGTTAGAGATTCTGCCCAAATGTTATGCAACATACCACTATAGAAAACAGTCTTGAAAGATAATACCATAACTGTTTGAGGAACCTCATGTTAGTAACTCTGAATCTGTTTACTGTTTGCCATCCATTCCATATTGTAAAATTACCAGCTTTTCATTTTTTAATGCAACATAAGCAAATATTCTTCAAGGGCAGCAGGCACTGAATTTGTAGATGAAACACTGAAATATAAAATTGTTTGCTAGCTGCAACCTTTTCATTTGTTACAGATCACTTTAATGTGGAATTACTCATATGACTTTTACTTCTTCAGAGATTGTGCATATTGACCGATATTGGTGGATTGTAATGACAGACGTTTGAGTGGCCTTTTATGGTTGAACTGTTCTGAACTGGGCAGTTTTGTCATTGTTGGTTCATATGTTTTGTTGCATTGCTTACTGAAGAAATGTTTAAAATTACAAACTTAAAATGCAGTATAACAAGTGGTCCTGTACTATATAGGGAATTTAATTTAATTATTACATATTATACTTTAATACAATCAGGAAGGTGAACCAAAGAACTTTTGCATTGTCCTAAAAATGAATGTAAGGGGTCTATGATTTGAAAACAGCCCAAAGGTAAAGTTAATCCAGCACAGGCCAGATGCATTTTCTTTGAATGTGGGTTTCAATGCTGTTTCAGTGAATGTGAGTTTCAAAGGCAGATTTAATGCTAAGTTGTTTTCATTGTGAGACAGTATTACTTTATTCAGCAAATGTCTATCAGTGTTTGTGCTATAAAATTTGAAAAACAAGTTTTAAATTAAATCCAAACATCTGTAATTATTGCAGAAGTACAGCTGAAAACAGTATGCTCACTGAGAGCTTTGAACAAGGTTTATGCCAACTGGGATGAAATGGAGAAATAGCCAAGTAATGGAATACTGGAATGGCTGGGTGGGGGAAGGGAGGGGGTACCAAAATTACACATATTTTGCTTTCACGCACATGTCCAGAATTTTTGACATGAAAGTTGGCAACCCTAACTGTAGTCTGATCTATGAAACAGGCACACAAACACAGAAGCGCTTTTCGATGTTAAGCGCTTTCGTGTATGTGTGTTCGATGTTTTGTGATTCGGACATATGCTAGTCGAGCATGTGTCCAGATCCTATATATATATATATATATATATATATATATATATATATAGTGGAACTTTTCTCACCAGGCATCCTATCAAATGGGACACTGTTGCCTAATCAGACTTTACCAGTAAACAAATGCTAAATAATAGTTAAATAAAAACAGTTCATTAATAAAGATAACATCTGCCAGAAATATTGCATTGCATTTATACAGAATGCACACACATTTGAGATGAATAAGCAACTTTCTTTTTCTTCTATTTTTTTCTCATATCTCAGCAGCCTCTATGGAGGTCAGCTATAACCAGAATGGCTCCCCTCAGGTGCAACATGCTCGTAAATGTGACAACTAATGAAAAAAAAAATAAAAGTATATAATGCTACAAATACATTACCATTGACTAATTTAGTGCCATAATTCTTTTTGTTAGATTCTCCTAGCTAAGCTTTCATTAGTCAATGCATAGAATATGTGATGTTAATGTAAACATGTAGCACTGAACCAGTAAAATGGAAGGAAACGTAACATGTCAATAGTGACTACTTTGGTAGTGAAAGCATTACCTGCATCAAAATAGCATTTCTCAGTATTTACTGCTGCAGTACTTTGCTGATTGGTTATAATGCTTCATTTCTACTGAGCCATGCGAGGCCTAAACCCCATCATTAGGTTCCCCCTCTAGAGCTGTCAGGGAGAGGGGATAACTGAGATCCATCAGACTGCGGTGGTAGCTGTCTCTCAAGGATTTCCTCATCCTCTATCTGTGTCTATCTGTGTCTATCTGCCATCTGTATGTCTTACCTCACCCCATCATCATCCCAACTTAGTGGACCTTAATGTTCCTCACTGTCCTGTCTTTTATGTTTATGTGTTCCTTAACTCTTCCCTAGCTCTAAACCCTTTGTCTTCCACTATCCTTTCTATTTAAAAAATGGAAAGGGGGGGGGGGTTATATCCCTACAAAACATAGTAATCCTTCTATTCAACCTCCCCAGCACATTCATCTTAATGGATTTCTTTTCTTTTTCCCTAGGCTCCACTCTTTCCCCTATTTCCAGCTTTTCTATCTTCTCTATTTCCAGCCTTATAAAAGCCAAACTGGGTGTCTATTTAAGAACACCCTTTACACTGAAGAGAAGAAACAGTTTGGGTAAGCTGCATGCCAAAGGGACTCAGTTCAGCTAAGTGCAAGTTCTTGTGAAAATTCTTGACATTCATGCAAGCTCCTGCCAAAAACGCCCAGTACCATTTGTGACTTTACTTAAAAAAAGTATTTTGCACACAGCTACACTTCTTTTTCTTATTTTATGCTGCTTCAGATGTGCGAAACTGCTATCATATAATCCCTACAGGTTTAATGAATATGCCATCCAAGTCTTTCTTAGTCCAATTGATTTAACACCCCATTACTGGTTTTCATCCTGAAGATTAAGACAACCTTTACAAACCATGCTTTTATGTCTCTATATGCATTTACACTTTTAGAAATTCATCTTCCAACATGGTAGCAACTGATAATCTGTAAAGAGTTTCTAGCCACTAAACCTCCACCTTGTTCCCATTCTTAACTGCCATCTTATGGATTTTTGCTGGCTGTCATCTCCCTTTTTTACATAGAAACTCCCCGTCACATATGCACTTCTAACTTACCTCCTCCGTTGCCTTCCTTGTACCTCCAGCATAGCATGTACCTCACAAGGAATATAACCTCCCCACATTTCTCATCTGCACGTTTTATTTCTTTGTCCTTGTTTACCATCACCACCTACAGCTCCCAGAGTTTTTTACCTCAGCTCATGGCATCTCTGAGAAGTACTCAGTAGATGACCTCTTTTCAGTCTGTTTTTATTTTTATGCTTGCATGCTATTTAGTTTGTATGTTTTTTTGTTTTCAGTGAATATTTGAATTGGTGTGTACAGGATGAGCAAGTGCACATGCTTATATATCAAAATATGCTTATTTTATCTGTGTTAAGATTGCTTTTTTGTGACTTAAGATTTAGATTTTGTGCTTTTTTTTCAGTTAATTATCACTTGCATAGATGTGAATCATTGAACTGTCCCTAACCCTGCAGAAATAAATGAATTGCTCGGATCCTTCTGAATTTATGACTTAGATCTTGCTTTGCACAGAGTTTTGCCAGTAGTGCAAGTTGTGGTTTAAGGATTCTGTTACTGATCAGCTCCCATCCTAGCTTAACCAATTAATAGATAAAAGTCTGCTCTTGAACCATACTGCCACTGCATTTGATTGGCGCTGGTCTTGTGCATAAGAAACTGCTTCAAGCTTGTCAGAGCTAAGCAGATATTTTTTTCCTGCTGTTTGGCTGTCTATGGGTGCAAAGTCATTAAACATTCATTTAATTCAAGAGTCAAAACACACAAACGGTATGGTTATAATTTAATGATTAGTAGAAATCTTGAGAATCTTTTACTGAAGACTAAACCAGCTAGTAAGCAGAGTCAGACTTGTATTTGATTGTTGATACTGCTGTTGTGTCTTTCCGCATGCTACTTAAATGGAAACAATGCTATAAGTGGACAAAGTTAAACCTGCCCAAGGTTTGAACCCCCAAACGCCACCCTGCAAAAAAAAAAAAACAGCCAAAATCCTTCACTTTTGAAAGTGTTTTTTGGAAGAGCTGCACCCTTCGAATGTGTGTGTGTGTGTGTGTGTGTGTGGGGGGGGGGGGTCCCCATACCAATTATGTATACACCAATTCCATGCTGCACTAACTTGAACTGGAAATTCCCTAGGAAAGCCCAGCACTACTGGCAAAACTCACTGACATTGATTTCCAGTGCAGGAGCTCTGATCCTCAGCAGGTTGAATCTCATTCAAATGGCACACAAGAATTTAATCTCTGACCACCCATACATCACCCTACTGACCCACAGTGCTCACTGTACAGATGGCATGTGTCACCAAGTCAAGTGCAGTACAGGGAATGGGTATACAGCTGTATCCATCCGGCACAAACTGAATACCACCATTTTAAGACTAAATGAGTTACTCGCAGCTAGGATAGTATGTTAAAATGTCAATTGCCCAACTATGAGCACCAAATCCAAGTCAAAAAGGGAAAAGATCATTTTTTTCCCAGTACGAGTGTGTTCATGAAAAAAAATGATATCTTAACTCAGAAGATAAATAAAGAAATCACTTGTTTGCTGAAAGAAGGTATCATTAGCTGATATTTATTGGGCAAAGGTCATTATACTGAAAGCAATAAAAGGCTTCATGAAGTCTGAATTAAGCAAAAGAGAATTTCTGTAGAAACCAGAAGGAGCTATTAGAAATTGTCATAAGCTGCAGAGTTTAAGCTGATTTTTAGCAAACTGTATGGGGAACGCTCTTCTTTGTTACTTGTTCCATTTGAAGGACAGTTATGTACTAGTATCGCAGCTAACCAGTCACATGTGTCAGGAGAACGGCTGTTCCTCATTAACTTTAATGTTTCAGAGTCAGCACTTCTTTGCAACAGTCTAGTCCTGATAACACTTCTAGAACAGGATTAGATTTGCCTGGGGGTTTATGCTGCCTCAGGTTTAATGGCTCCCCAAGTTCTGCCCCTTGTCCATAAATTAACTCAGAAGAATTTTTTCAACTATGACATCATAAAGATAAGATGTCATGGTAACTAGGATTATTTTAAATTTCTTTATATTGTGTGCTTCTTTTCAGACTGATAAATCTAAAGTGCAGCTGCATTATAACTTATCTAATAAAAACAGAGTTCATATGAGAACTGTCTGCAGAAAGAAAAAAAGCAATCCTTGTTGTGTCTATTCATGGTACATAGCAGGCTATTAACGATGGCCTTGAAAAATTCTGCAGTTTACCTCACTTACTTGTTTTACTTTCATTTAACCTTACTTCAAATGTGACATTATATATACAAGTCGCCAAATGTTACCTTTTTATACCAAGGCAAATGTCATTATACTGAATGTAGCACTGGATACAATAGTAAAAGCCTTTCTTTGTGTTCCATACAGACATGACCTTGGCATTTCTAGTAATGCGTGGATGTGTTGTGGTGGGTGTAGCAGTCTTGGATATAATTTACTTCATCTCACACTCTTATCCATTAGTTGCTGAATTACTGAATTCCTTCTACTAAACTTTTAAGGACTTAAATAGTCTTAGAGAAGATAGTTTCAAACATGAGAGACCTTTTTGAGTATTTATTCATTTCAAATTTATTGACTAACTTGATGGGCTGGTCACATAGCCCTTTTCAGCCATGATCTAGACCAACTAGCCATATTATAAAACATGCAAAATTTAAAAACAGTGACAAATAGCAATCAATCTAATAGATGTTCTAGTTACAGTATTTTAATGAAAAAACAGATTTAAGAATAGGTACCTGCCACAAAGGAATTAATTCATAAAAAAAAAAAAAAAAACTCTAAATTCTTATGTGAAGTACTGACTGGGAATTTGTGGGCACAGTATTTGAAAACATTTGAAGTCAGGTGTGTGAAAAGTCACAGTGTCTTTGAGGATAGAAAACCAAGTACTTAATAAACACTCTGCCAGAAAAGTAAAGTTAAAATCTGCCAGGCAAACCACCCAAACTTTCACACCATCAGGAAAATATAAACAGTCAAAATGTAATAACCAAAAGTACCTTATTTTCAACAATGGCAGCTGTTAAGTGTTGTGAATTGTATGTGTGGTGATGAGGTGAGGAAGTATGGTGCTTGTTTATTTAAATAAATTTCTGATTGTTTCAGATTACTTCCTATGTTACCATTTTCCTGGAAGCTGCAGCATAATACACTTGAATATGGTGTGTTGATATTTTTTTGTGTATACAGTGACTTTGGTAACATTCTATGATGTGTCTGTCTTGGTTCAAATCAGAGAAGCAGCTTCTGAATAGTCTAAAGAGTTGATTTGCTGGCTATTTTAATCAACTTAGAAACTAGCAATGACTTTTTTTTAGCAGACATCATTTACTAAAGAAAGTGTTTTGATGTTTTTTCTAACAATCAAGCCTAAGCAGATATTCACTGGATAAGCCTTCATTCATTTTTATATGCATTTTTTCCTTCTCACTTTACACCAGAATTTACCCATTGAACTATGTAGCCTTGGTTACACTACCTCCTTCAAATGAACCCTAGAGCTGTTTCTGAGCACAGTCTGGGGATGGGGGGTGCACAGCCTGGAGCAGGAAAATATCCTGCTGGTTGGGGTTAATTTTCCCTGTTGTATTAATGAAGACTGCACAGAAATGTTAGCGTGATATACAATAGTAATAAGGAACACATATTAGTGCTTTTCAATTTAGTTTAGCAAATGGCCTATTACAGTAGCTTCTGTTAAGGGACAATCTAGTTGTACCTCATGGGTAGCAGACATATCCTTAAGGTGTGTAACCATTGCTGTCAGCATACTTATGAAGACTAGGCCTTCCACTAAAGCAAAGGTATTGGGACCAGTGGCTAGAAACCATCTACCATAATGATAGACTCTATAGCCACAGGAATTTTTTTTTATTCATAATGGAAACACAGATTTCAGAATATATATCGGGCATAAAAATGAATAACTATGCATGAAATAAATAATGCTCAGTCCTTATATGCAAAAAAGGAATTTTTCTTACAGAAACATCCTTCATAAAAAGCAAAAAGTTATATTTTTTAAGATTCTGCCATTGCGTTCTCAGTTACTTATGATGCTAAATTATATGTTTCTTCTTTTTGTGTACATTTAGAATATCCTTACATATCATATTACTGTAGGTATAATCTTGTGAACAGGGCCTGTGTTTTGCCTAAGGGAAGCACTTGCTATTATGACATACACCTGTCTTTCTTTTTTCAAAACAAGTTTATTGTTTTAACATATAAGAGAAATATCATAACAATTTTATACAAATAATTAAAAATAGGTATTATAATATTCAACAAAACAACTAAAGTATTTACAAAGACATCCACTACAATCAGATCAATTAATTAAACTAAAATACTGTGCTATTGAAATTAGAATTTTTTTAACAAATTTTGTAAATTATCCCATACAATAAAATGTGATGTTTTTCTAGTTGTTCTCATTCTAATTGTGCTTATTTCCGTATGACACATTATATTCATAACATTTTTAAATTCATTGAACGAAGGAGGTGTATCTGAAATCCAATTTCTAGTTATTATTTTCCTAGCCACTGCTAGGATAGACCATAACAAGGGAAGCTTAATCTTTTTAACACATTGAGGTACAGGTGTGTTGAATAATATAAGAGACTTAGAAATAATGAAATTATCTGTAAAAGAGCCTGCAAAAATTCATTAATTGACTTCCAGTATTCTTTCAACTTCATACAGTCATAAAACATATGAGCCCAGTCAGCATTAATTTCTACATTACATCTCTTACATAGATTATCTTTATTATTAATTTTATTCATCATCAAAGGTGTATAAAAAGATCTATGTAAAATTTCCATGTATAAAGTCTCCAGACAATGGAAGATGTAGTTCTATAAGCAGATTCCAATATATATTGTTTATCTTGTTGAGTTGGTGGGTCCCCATTAATAGAGGTGAAATAATTCCAGTATGAATCTACATTGTAAAAAGTTTCTTGTCTGATAATTTTATGTATATATGAAAGTTTACCTTTATCAGAAACTTTATGCTGTAAATTTATTATCAAGTAATCAATCAGTTTTGGAATAGATTCTTTAACTGTTATAGACATTAGATCTATTCTATCAATGAGATGTTGTCTAAAGATCTGAACCTCTAACCAGCAAGTTTCTCTTAGATCAAATTCTTGTTTTAAGAAATCTAGATTTTTAACTTTATTATCAGATATCAGCTGATACCAGTACTTTAGATTATTATCTATAGCTAAATGAGCTCCTTCAGAAGTAGATGACATAAGCATACCCTGAGTATAAATTATAGGGAATACAATAAAATTCCATTCCCTATACTTAGGGTGCATGAATATAAAGTTACGATAACTAATAATAATATTTAATGGGTAACAGACCATATGTTTAGGTGTAATAGGTGAAGTACAAAATTCCTTTAGCAACCACAACATGGAGTTATTTATAATCATATTTTTATGTGTTAAGGAGATTTTCATGAAGTGCATACTAATTAGCTCCCAATAATCTTTCCATTTTGCGACATATGACCAATCTATTAATAAAGTAATAACTTTTATAATAGAAAAGATAATATATAAATTAAAGTCTGGAAAAGAAATACCCCCTTGAGACCAGCTATTAGTATGTTTCTTTAATGCAATCCTAGGTCTATTAGGTGCCCATAAGAAATTTAACATTAGTGTATTCAGTTTCTTGATAGTTATTTTTGTAGGTGAAAGTATTATTGATTGTATTAAGTATAAAATCTTGGGGAATATTATCATTTTAATAATTGTAAGTCTCTCCTCCATAGTAAAAAACACATTATTCCAGGTATTAAAAAGATTTTGTATATTAAGAAAACAGGTATTATAGTTATTATATATAATAGATTTAATATCTTTAGATAGTATTATACCTAAATAAGTTATCTGACCTGAGCTGGGTACATATTTAGTAAAATCACTAATGAGAGTATTTTTTCGTGTATATATAGGTAGTATTTTAGTTTTTTCTTCATTGAATATTAAACCAGAAATACTTTTAAAATTCATCATTTTATCAAATAAAGACTGCATAGAAGAATTAGATCCTGCTGATGTAATTAGAACATCATCTGCAAAAGTTGAATTTTTGATGTTGTATTTTCTTCTATTTCAAAACCCTCTATGTCAGTACTGTTTCTAATCAAATTAGCCCAAGGCTCCATTACTAAAGTGAATAATAGTGGAGAAAGTGGACATCCTTGCTTTGTACCTTTAAGAATGGGTATTTTTGTGAAACATATGTTCCTACCTTAATATAAGCCAGCGTTCCTTTGTATAAATGCTCAATTAAATTTACAAATGCATCAGAGAAATTTGTGCATTTCAGTAAGGTAAACAGATAGTCCCAACTTACTGAATCAAATGCTGAACCTATATCAAGACTAATAAGTGTTAAATCTTTCTTTTTCCTATTTGCAAAATCAATTAATGTTAAAGTTCTTCTTATATTATCAAAAGTATTTCTATTTACAATGAAGCCCGTCTGATTTATGTCTATAATGCCAGGGATAATTGTCTTCAATCTATCAGCAAAAATACTCATAAACATTTTATAATCAACATTAAGTAATGAGATGGGTCGATATGAAGAACATCTAGTTGGATCTTTATTAGGTTTTAAAATTGGTGAAATAAATGTATATTGCCAAGATGGGGGGGTTATTAACTCAGTTTGGGCCAGAATAAAACCTTATGTATTAATGAATATGTAGTTTTAGAAAGGATTTTATATATCTCTGGTATAATACCATCATTACCCGGTGCTTTGTTTGATTTAAGCTTATTTATTTGTGTAATAACTTCTGTATATGAAATACTCTTGTCCAATAGTTTAATCTGTTGTTTATTAAGCTTTTTATTCATGTTTGTGGTTATAAACTCCTTTATTTTATCTTTAGGTTCCATGTTAATGTTGTTATGGTTAATCTTGTGAAAGTGATTTCTAAATTCATCCAGTATTTCTGGTATACTAGAAACATTCTTCTTTTTCCTTAGAGAAAAGATTTCTTTGATATGGTTTTGTTTATTCAATCTTTTGTTTTATTTTTAAGTCTATGTAAGTATTTGGGGCTTATTGAATAAGACAAAAACTTGTATTTCTCTAAAGTTATTTTAACTTTATGAGTTAAAATTTCTTTGTATTTCTCATTTAGTTTGTTTATTTCTTCAATAACTTTCTTGTCCATAATATTTTCTTTATTATTATGTTTATAAGAGTCTAGTTTACTTTGAATATCTAACAATTCCTTATCCCAAGATTTCCTTTTGTTATTATACCATCTGATACTTTGTCCATATAGATATGATTTTAAGGCATCCCAAACATAGACAATGGAGACTTCAGGAGTATTATTTATGTCTAGAAAATGTTGTACTTCTGAAAGTATATATTCTTTATAGTCTTTTAGCTGAGTTAAGTATGCTGGTATCCTTTTGATCTGAACATTATGAGTATTTTTATCATGAATTCAAAAACAATTGAGTTATGATCAGATATAGGACATGAAATGATTTTGGAATTAATTAAATCTGTTACCATCTGGTTAGAAATAAAGACCCTATCTATTTTTGAATAAGTTTTGTATCTGTTAGAAAAAAAGGTGTATGGTAATGATTTTGACTCTATCTGATTATTAATATCATTCAAATGATAAGAATTAGCAAAATCATTTAAATGTTTTGCATTAGATGTAATTCTTCTTTTCTTTATAGTGGTAGTATCACTTTCATGTAGTATACAATTAAAATCACCAGCTAAAATAATATCCCCTACAGAGAATGATATGATCTTATCAATATGATGTTTCACTGTATTAATACCAATTCCAGGTATCCAATATGCATTAATTAAAGTGTAAGTCTTCCCATTAATTTGTATTGTAACCATACAAAACATTCCTTTGTCATCCTGATAAGACTTAATGGTTTTAGGAATGGGCATACTTTTATTCCATAAAATAGCCACTCCTCTTTTTTCTGAGAGTGCTCTGAACTAACCAATAGTGTATACTTATTAGTGGCTAGTTTATCAATATCTTTTTTCAAGAGATAGGTTTCTTGCAGGAAGACTAGATTGGCCTTGTGTAGATTAATGTATCTTATTAGGCTTGCCCTTTTACACGGATTATTCAATCCATTAATGTTTAAAGAAATTCCTTTTAAAGATGTCATTTGGCATTTTTAAAACTCAAGAATCTTATGATCGAAATAACAAATAACAAGATAAATAATGTTACATCTCCTCTTTTAGGTGTACCTTTAAATATATCTGTATTTATTAAATCTCTTATGGGATTTTGTATAGGATTCAATTTTGTTTGTAGTGACAATGAGTGTACAAAATATATTGTGGATGTCAAAACTATATACATATAACAATGAACAAGTGAAAATAATGTAAGGATTAAACCTTGCATCCCGCCTGGAGTTGAAAACTCCAACTTAGAGCAGTATTTACTACTCAAGTTAACCCCCTACCCTAAGCAGCAGTACCTCAGCTACCACCTTATCAATTTAATACTAGTTATATTTAACTGAGGTTAACAGTTTTCAATTCAATTATCTATCAAGACAAAACTACACATTTGGTAAAACAGCATCATATAAACTTTTTTTTTTTTTTTTTAAAAACTGTTCATACTATTATATAGATCTATGTAATATATAACACTTGTATTCTAATAGCATTCAAATAATCTTAATGTTAGAAATCAAGAGGAGAGAAAATTATGTTCTAACATTCATTTAAATCAAAAACTTTGGCTAATATGATTCAGACATTACATGCATTAAGATGCATCTATTTTCTGTCATGTGAATTCTATCAACAGCTTCCAAAAAAATCTTGAATTGTTTGTATATGAGCATTTACTTAAACTCATTATTGTCAATAGAGTAAAATATTGTATTCATAAAAATTATTATAAATCATATTGCATAGTTATGCAGATTCTCAGAAACACCTGCGTTATTACCTAAAAAAAAGCCATCACACACATAAACACAGACACACACACATACATATACACACACACATATACACACACACATACCCACACACACACACACACACACACACACACACACACATACATACATATACACATACACATATATACATACATACACACACACACACACACACACACACACACACACACACACACACACACACACACACACACACACACACATATATATATATATATATCTGATCTCACTGAGTTGTGTCTTTGTAGAGCACTATCCTACTTGCTGTCCCTAGAATAAATCTGTCTGCTTTATACAAAATAATGCACAGCAAACACATATTAGTAACCAGATTTTACAATCATGCTAACCTACTGCTTTAAAATATATCACATGACATTTCTTCCAGAATAGAGTTATAAGATTATTTATGCTTGTCAATCAGATGAATTAAATGAGTTATAGTAAAGTATATGTTTGGGACACAAGTTTTTAACACAGATTATTATGCTACTGTTAAGTAGATTTTCAAACATTTAAATAAATGTTTCATTTTCTATGCCTTCTAAAATAAGATATTTACTTGCTACAAGAAACTACATCATCTAAACTCATCATAACTGACACATTTTATGAATAGAGTATTTTCCCTGAATCTGTGGTGTGTCAGTGTGATAACCTTGTCAATGTTTATACTAACTGCTTTCAGTTTCTCTGTGAAAATTCTGTGAGTGAAGCTTCTGAGGAAACTCATGGACACTGTGCATGAGACAGCCCACATCCCAGATTGTCTCCCTTAACATTTTGGCGGAAACTTATTAAAACTTGTGGCAAACATTCATTTTGTCAATAGAGTAAAATATTGTATTCATAGAAATTATTATAAATCATATTGGATAGTTATGCAGATTCTCAGAAAAAAAGCCATCACACTCACACACACACACACACACACACATACACATACACACACACACACACACACACACACACACACACACACACACACACACACACACACACACACACACACATATATATATATCTGATCTCACTGAGTTGTGTCTTTGTAGAGCACTATCCTACTTGCTGTCCCTATAATAAATCTGTCTGCTTTATACAAAATAATGCACAGCAAACACATATTGGTAACCAGATTTTACAATCATGCTAACCTACTGCTTTAAAATATATCACATGACATTTCTTCCAGAATAGAGTTATAAGATTATTTATGTTTGTCAATCAGATGAATTAAATGAGTTATAGTAAAGTATATGTTTGGAACACAAATTTTTAACACAGATTATTATGCTGCTGTTAAGTAGATTTTCAAAAACATTTAAATAAATGTTTCATTTTTATGCCTTCTAAAATAAGACATTTACTTACTACAAGAAACTACATCATTTAAACTCATTATAACTGACATATTTTATGAACAGAGTATTTTTCCTGAATCTGTGGTGTGTCAGTGTGATAACCTTGTCAATGTTTATACTAACTGCTTTCAGTTTCTCTGTGAGAATTCTGTGATTTGAAGATTCTGAGGTAACTCAAGGACATTGTGCATAAGACAGCCCACATCCCAGATTGTCTCTCTTAACATTTTGGCAGGAAACTTATTAAAAACTAGTGACAAACATTCATTTAGCAGTGTAAATGCATCTAAACATGACAGAACCTCCACAATGTATTCCACAGATCATCACAGCCTCTATGCAAGTGAAATTAAACTCAAAATTACCAACAAGCAATAAAACTCAGCATTCTTCTCCCAACTCAATTTTCATACAAATCCTATTATTCACTGTGCCCACACAGTCAAAAGCATTTCTATATATTAATAAAGAAAAGAAAAGAGAGTAGAAAATAAAAGGGAGTGAGGCAGAAATAAAAAAAATGTAAGAGAAAGCTGTAAGAAGTATATACAATGGAATGTTACTTACTGTTTATATTAATAGAGTTAAAAATAAAACATATTATTTACTCTTATTTAGTTCTGATTATTATTAGTTAAAGCATGACAGATTATTTACAAACAAGCATAAGCAGTATAACCAAGAAAGTATAATTAGAAATAGCATTTGAAGAACTTATAAACTTTTACAAGAAATAAATATGTTATTATTCTATTAATGATATTTTCATTACTGTTCTCTCCCTGTCCCCCCCCATCCTTTACCCACTACGTAATCTAAATAGAATGTCATTGTTTAAACAAAGAAAATAATAAAAGAAGAAGGAAAAAAAGATAAAGATAAAAAAGTATCAAATTACTAACCTTACTTTTTCAGAAAGAAAACAAATCGAGTCACAGCCTGCCATTAAATCCTCAGGCATTTTGACTGGTTATGAAACAAAACATTTCTTTGCACATAGAGAATAACTTTGATTAAATCTTTTCCAAAATATTTGTGGCTTTCTGGAAATGCAGGAACTATATTCAAAAAGATTAATAATGAACTAAAATGATGAGAGAGAAAAAAACATATAACAAATCATTTGTTTTTAGTCTCTTCTTCTTCTCTGAAGTCTTCCAGGAAGCTTCAGTTGCCAATCTCTTTAATGAAGAACTAGCCCATTCCATTTCTTCTATTTTATCCAAAATCCTCTTTTCTTTGACAAACAGTAAAGCAGAATCTAAATCATCGAAGACCTTAGGACCATCAGGAAGGAAGATTTTAAGCTTGGCAGGAAACAGAAGGTATGTTTTAAACTGTGCTTTTTTAAGCTCCCTTATTAGTGGCAGAAAAACTTTTCTTTTAGCAATTACCATGGAAGAATAGTCATTGTCAAAACGCACAGTTGTCTCATTAAACTTAACAGGAGCTTTAGCCCAAGCAGATTTAAGAACCATCTCTTTATCAAAAGATGATAGAAATCTAACTATAACTGATCTAGGATAGTTTTTGTTAGAGTTAGTATTAGCTATAGATCTATGTGCTTTTTCGATACCAAAAGAGAATGCTTCTGGTAAATCTAAAGTTTTAGGGAGCCATGTTGTTAAAAAAGAAGTAATATTGTTACCTTCAATATTTTCTGGCAGTCCAAAAATCCTAATGTTATTGCGCCTAGATCTATTTTCCAGGTCATCCAGCTTTGTTTGTAAATGTGTATTTTGTTTCAGCAGAAACTCAATGTTGATTTCCTCTTCTTGTATTTTATTTTCCATGTCATTCACAGCTTCTTCTATGCCTGTCATCTGGATCTTCTGTTGTTGCAGGTCCATATGTAACAAGTCTATTTGTTTTGTAGTTTTTTCTATGAAAGTGTCTATTTTAGTATCCATTTTATCCATCTTAGCAGTAAGTTGCTGGACTATAATTATCAGAGACTGAAGTTCTTTCTTGATGCTGGAGTCTTGAGAATTTGTCTTACTGGAACTCATTTCAGACTGATAAACTGACAGGAAAATTTCCAAAGTAATTTCTGACAGGAATATTATTAAGATTTCCTTTCTTTTTTAGATATAGTTCAAGAACTATATAAAACAAACATATTTAGAAAGAAAATTACTTCAAGAATTAATTTTTTAAGTAATTAATTCCTGTCAATGTAATGAAATTGGTGGAGCTGAAGAAATCTGCTGCTATCCTGTGTTCATCCTTGGCCACGCCCCACACCTGTCTTTCTGACAGAACTTCTCACAGAGTGAGCAATCTAATTCTTTACTTACTTACATATGTCCTATAATGTAAATCATAGGTCTGTTCAATCTTATCAATGCCAAACTTACTCACAGCTAACCCATCAATCACAGTGCAAGCCCAGCCCATGTAATCAATACTATATAGTGATTTTAAAGCACATTTTCAAAGTCCTTTTGCAGGAAATGTTACACCCCTGCATCCCCTAATGTGAGGACTCTGCCCATAACCCCAAGCACTATTTGTACTACTTCTGACATCGCACCAACTTGGGAGGAAGAGAATGCAATTATTCCATTTCCTTGGAGGTGGTACAACCTCAGAAGTAATGTATTTAGAATTTGGAGGTGGAGGCAGGAGCCCTAAAGTAGAGGGCACAGGAGGACATCCCCCAATAAAAACATTTGTATTAAGATTTAAATTACCATATCACAACAATCTGATAGGGGTCGTTAAGATCATTCACTGTAGACCAACCCCTGAATCAATACAGCAAACATGCTTAGATTCCTATAAAATAATTCAGAGAAGCAAGTTCAGATATTATTCAATAAATACTACTAAGAGATCTAACAATGCAGTCCGAAAACATTAAACCCAATAGTCACATGTGTTTTCCATTGTTACAGTGAGCTGCCTGTGTAAAGTAACTGAACTGAGAGCAAAGAGGGAACCAGCCCATGCCAAACAGTGACTGCATTTTTTACACTGAATAGTGTCACAAGAATATACTCAGTGCATTCAGTACATCATGCCAAGCAACAAAAACTTATTTAGGACTTTTTAGATATTTAAATGACTTAAAAACAAATCAATGCAGATTACAAGGTAGGTGCTACAGTAGGAAGTTTATTCAGTGCAAACTTTATACAATTTTATGGTGTTGTGCCTGTAAGTTTTTTTTCTACGTAAAAAGCCTAAGTAGAGCAGAAATATTTTTCATATATTTTCAGACAGATATAAATAAGTTTAATTTTTGTAATGACAAAGTACTACAAATGTAAGATCTATTCCACACAAAAACTGTATAGAAATGAGCGAGCTGCATTTGTCAATATCTTTAAGAAATTAACTATAAAAATATATGTTCACATTTATATCTACTAAACATGAGAACAAAATACAATGAGCATATCTAAACAATCCTACCTTGGTTTGTGATTTGCTGTGGAGTTGACTGGTAAGAGAAGTTTTATTTGAATTTATATTGTATTTGTTATCACTGTTTTAACTTTCTGTAGGTAGGAAGGGATAGCTTGTTAACAAGACTTACTTGGATTCATATTTTGTTGTTTTACCTTTAATTTCACTGTTGGTTGTTAGAAAGGGAGAGGTTTTAGACAGGCAAGCTCTAGCCACCCCAAGGGGCCTAGACAGCTATAAATTCACATAGACCACAGAGATGAAAATTCTGAGCATATCTAAACATCCTATCTTGGTTTGTGATTTATTGATCTTTACTGTTAAAAAGAAGTGTGACTGTGAGTGATAGTGAGCAGAAGCTACTGCATGCCTTTGCATGCAACTTAAAGGAATTACGTTTGTCTGGCTTGCAGAACTTGTATGGTCAGAACTTCACTGTACTTAATTTATTACTTAGTTGTATACACTGGTGTGATTTTTTTTTTGTCATATAAGTTGATTTAAGTTCTCTTTGAATTCTGTGGTAACTTATTTTGATTATTCTTTTCTTTTACAATATTTTATTCATTTGAAGCTGAATATGGATTCCGTAAATGAGTATGCAGTTTATGATTTACTAATGCAGAAATATCTTGCACACACACACAAAAGTTGGATGATTTGCCTACCATTGTTGGAAGTAAATCTAGATTTAATGATGATGACTGCACTTGTGCAACTGGCACGGCTTGGAGAACTGTTGTTTCATATATTCGTGACTGGACTGATGAAATGAATAATGTTAGGAATAGAACAAATAGAACAGATTTAGGAAATGATGCATCTATTGTCTGCAAAGATCATCCACCCCCTATGAAACAAGACAATGCCCACTGACAACTTTGGAATTCTGGATGCAAGTATTCAGCAATCTGAGGATCCAGTTTGCTTACAAGACAACAAAAAAAGAAAGGAGCTCACAACAAATAACAAGGAAGAAAAATAAATGGATTAATGATTGCAAAGGAAAGAGACTGCATAGTAAAAAGGACACCGCTTTGTTATGTAACACACAAATTACAAGGAACAATGATATTTTTCTATTATAAAACCTGCAGTCTACGGAAAAAGGCTTCATTTTTCCAACAGAGAAGGTCAAAAAAAGAGGCAGGGGGCAGGTGAAAAGGAAGAAATCAAAACTGAACGTGGAAGGATTGAAGAACATCACTGTAAGAAAAAAGAAGAGAAAAACAGATGTTGACTACATGACTTAAGTGTGGATTTACAACACCACCTGGATGAGAATTTAATACACAGTGAAAACAGTGGGATTAATAAGACTAATGATGATTAAGCTCTATCCTTCGTAACAATTGATAGAGCAGATATTACTGTATTAGAAGCTAAAGATTATTCAGAGCTGGCCAGCAAAGATATTCTTGTAATTGGAGATTCAGTTATTAGAGCCACTGATATATTTACAGAGAAGATAATGAACATTTAATAGTGTTATGCTTGCCAGGAGCTAAAATGGAAGATGTGAGAAAAGCCTTGGAATGCCTTAATGTAAGGAAGTACAGATCCATTTTTATTCATGTTGATATAAATTATGTCATCCACAAGGATTCATTGACTGCTAGTAGGGAACTGATAGCCCTCTTAGATGGTATATCTTGTACTGGTGTTAGGACGTATTTTTCACAAATCACTTATAGAAAGGATAGTCAGGTCACTGTGAATGAAAATATTTTTTGGGTAAATACCTACATGGAAAAAATGTCCTCTTTTAAAAAATGGAACTGTGTAGAGCATCCAAGCCTTGGTTTGGGCACACATGTTCAGACAGGATGGTGTGCATTTGTTAAGATCAGGGAAGAGAATTTTTGGAGCAGATATTTTACAATATTTGACAAACACTAGGCAGGATTTTTGCCAGGTTGAAAATGTAACAGTTCACAGATAGCAACATGTGATGGATCTCTGATGGTTGTTAATACTAGGAGCATTAATGATAAAGTTTTTTTAATTGGAAAATTTGCTACGTTCTCTCAAGACTGATGTTGTTATTGTTTGTAAAACATGGTTAAATAACAATGACTGGAAACCAGTTCTGTCAGGCTATAAATGTTTTTACTGTAGCAGCATTCTAATAGAAAATCAGGTGGAGGTGTTATGATAGGGATTAAAGATAATTATGAGACCTGTGATTATTACATGTTCAGTGATTACACCAATACTATAGAGTGTGTAACTGTGACATTAAAGACAACCCTGGAACATATAACAATTGTTGGAGTGTATAGACCACCAAAGTCAAGTGCAGATGACCTAGAGGAATTCATACATTTCTTGCATAAAACACAGGAGGGAAGAATAATATTAGCTAGGGACTTAAATTTACCAGAAACAGAGTGGAATAATATTGATTTAACAAAGTTAGTAAGGAAATTCTTCACAACGCATATTCAGGAACAACAATTGCTTCAGATTGTAAAAAAACCTACCAGGGGGCACAACAAACTAGACATTGTTTGTGTTTCTAAAGAAATTACTGTTACTTCAAGTCAAGTTTTATAACTGTTGATGTGAGGTGATCATGGGGTTATAAAGGTTGATTTGTTGCTAGATAATTCTGCCAAACTGAAATCTAAACCAATGCACAGAAGTTTAAGTACAGATTATATGGAAGCAAAACAGTCACTAAGTAGAACTAACTGGAGTGATGTGTTGAGTGGAAAAAACTGCAGAAGAATGTGGAAAGTTTTGAAAGAGAAATTGTTTAAGTGCAAAAAAAAAGTTTAACATCAGGATCTAGGCATACAACATCAGGGGGATATTGTTCCATAAGAACAAGATATCTGATTAAGGTGAGAGACAAAAAATATAAGAAATGGAAGAGAGGTCGAACTACAACTTTGAAAACTGAAATAAACAAGCTGGACAAACAGATTAAGCATAATGTGAGACAAGATCAAGAAAATTTTGAAGAAAATGTATATAAAGATATTGAGCATAATAGGAAATCTTTTTATAGATGCCTAAGATGTGGAAGGAGTAAAGACACACAAACTGATAAATTGTACAGATTCTAAAATGTATTGTCAGACACAACAGATTATAGATATTGTGACACCCCACCACTGGACCTGTAATCAAGGAACCTGAATCCTCACTACTGGCACCAGTGGGGGATGTACATTGGGAGGATGACAGGTGCACACACAATATTTCCAGATGAAGCTTTCTGCATCAAGTGCAATTTCCCTTAAGAACACACAGAGACCACATTCTGTCCGGGGCTGGTTTCTCCCTCTTTCGCCAGGTACCCATTAAGACTCCCCACTGGCACAGCTGTAGAGTTGAGAATTCAGCTGCGTGGCCACACCAAGACCTCCATCAGTTTCTCTGTCCAACCAGTGCTTCATGTCCCTGCCCAAGTAGCTGACACACACACACACACACACACACACTCTTGGAGATTTGTTTTACACACATAGACTCACACACATACACATAGACGCACACACACACACACACACACACACACACACACACACACACACACACACACACACACACACACACACAGACACACAGACAGACACACACACACACACACACACACACACACACACACACACACACACACACACACACACACACACGCACACACACACCTGGGAAAGGCTGGCACAGATTTACTAGCTATGCCTCCTTTTGCCCAGACTATAAGTTAATTATTACTGCCACCAATCACCTCTTTATCAGCTACTTTAAGGCCCTTAACAAATAGTGTCCAGTCTTACTGTGTAATGTTACTATCAATACAAATGGTAGTTTGATCAAGAGCAAAGCTATTAGGAGTGGCCAACAGTATCATCAAATAAATATGCAAGTACTCTCAGAACTTAAATATTTCTAGACAGATCAGCCACAATGAAAGGTATAAATACATTTAATAATAAATAATAAAAGAACAAGACAATACTAAATACACACACATTTTATATATATATATATATATATATATATATATATATATATATGTATGTGTATATATATATATATATATATATATATATATATTTATTTATATATATCAATCACACACACATACAGTAACATCAGAGTTCAAAATCACAGGAAATATTTAAAACAACATTGCAGGGCAGTTTGAAATAAATAAAGAAAAATATCTAAACTAAACTTTGCTATATTCTTGACTATATCTTAGAGAATTACTATACCCTAGTACACTTAATTAATTAGATTAGTAAGGCAGATGTAGTGAGTGGATCTTCTCTAGCTGATGTTGTCATTCCAAAGACAGAATACAGAATGCAGAGTCTTTCTCAGAGAGTTCTTAAATTAATATCTCAAATATTACTGCTGAGATAGCTTGCAGAATGACATAATTTCTTGTCATCTGACTATCCCAGGTAAAACCCCACTGCTGAAAGCTAGCAGTATTTAGCATCTACCTGTGAAAATACACACACAAGGGCTTTTCCTCGGATCTTCACAGATCCTGGAAATCATAAAACAATAAAACACTTCCAAGACAATATAGAAAACTTATCAGCACAGACATTGTGTTTGTTGCTGCAGTGAAACTGAAAGATAACATCTTTTCTTATGGTCCAGCCATAAAGTAATTTAATTTCAACTATTTTTCTGAAGTTTTGCAAGTTAACCTTCTGTATCACAGTTTCCCCCTGTTAACATATATTCATTTAAACAGTTGCAATAGAGTATGCACATTTCTGTTCTATTCCAGTAGGCTACACTGTGGATACATTTCAAATAGCACTTTGTATAATACCTCTTCAGCACACATCTGTACAAAGCATCTTATATGACATACAGCTCTTATACCTTTGAAACAAAAACATCTTATATGAATCATGTTGATATTCACAAATGACATATAATTATTTACAAAATTCCAGGTAGCTGTGATGGCAGTAACTTCCTTTGTCACAAATCTATTTACAAAATCTTATGCAAAATAGTTTGGCTTCACAAAAGAGATGGTGAGTTTCCCTAGTGACATCAAGGTAACCCCAGATAGTGGAATCAAATTAGATTATATTGAAAAAGAACTGCACAAACTGGATCCAAACAAAGCACAGGGAGGAGACGGAATTAGTAACAATGACCTGAGAGCACTTCAGAAAGAACTTATGGTATTATTATATATGTTATTCACTAGGTCATATAAATATGGAGAGATTCCTCAAGATTAGAGACATGCGCTTATTAAACCTGTCTTCAAGGGAAAGGGGAGTAGGACAAACCCAGAGTCATATAGACCCTTAAGTCTACTTTCATGTTGTGGAAAAATAAGGGAGAAGGTAATATTGGATAAATTATTTTTCAGAACTGAATAGGTTGGGACTTGAAACCATATATCAGCATGCATATGTTGAAACAGATCTATTACCACCTGTAATATGCTGTTCTATAACAATATAATAACAGCTATGAATGAAAAATTGTGCTTTGATATAATTTATATAGATTTAACTTCAGCATTTGACAGGGTCCTACACAAAATACTGACCAATAAATTAGCACAACTAGGCACTGATGTACTCTTGATAAGATGGATAGTTGCATGGCTTCCAAATAAGACATGGCAGGTATCATACAGCAACTGGATAAGTGAAATCCTTAGTTACAGTCAGAGTATCTCACAGGTCTCTGCCCTGGGCCCTTACTTGTTTAGATTGTATCTTTCAGACCTAATTTTTTCATATGAGGTCTTTTGCTGTCTATATGCAGACCATCTGAAATTTGGTAAACTGATTACATGTGTTACAGATAAGGCACATCTGCAAAATAATTTGCCTAAATTGACCATTTGGGCACAGGAAAATATTATTCTAATAAATACATCAAAACTAAGCAGATGTGATTTAGGAGACATAAATTGAAAGGTGAATATTTAATACAGCACACAGTGATTGAAACTGTAGACTCATTTAAGGACCTGGGTATATGGGTAGATTCAGCTATGAGTTTTTCTAATCATATCAGTCAAGTTGGTTAATGATAGTTATAGAACTATAGGTTGTATAAAAAGGTTTATAAAGTCTAGGAAATAAAAAAATGATTAAGTCATTGTTTGCTATTTACATTAGACCCAAACTTGAATATGGAACAACACTATAGAAACCCTATAAGAAAACAAGCATGAGTAAACTGGAAAGAGCTCAACAAAAAATACCAAAATGGCATCCATGGATGTGAAAATTTAAGTTGTTATGAAAGACTAAAATATCTGAACTTGTACAGTTTCTCTTACAGATATCTAAGGGGAGATCTTATTCAAGTATATAGGATATTTAGAGACAACTACCTCTGGGAATGTTTGGGGTTATCAAAAAGTAATAGAGATTCATCAGACAACCTATGTAGAAAATTCTATAGGAATGAGAAGTGTACTAATTGGTTCTCTGACAGAGTAGCTGATGCTTGGAAAAGACTACCAAATTACATTAAAGCAAGTACTAGTTTAGATATTTTTAAGAACAGCCTAGACACATTATGGGAACAAGTGTTTTTGGTATATTTGCTGGCTAGAAGGGCATTAATTCCTGTGCTTGAAATATTTGTATGCATATGTAAGTAACTGGCACAAAATATTTATATTTACGAATAAATAATATCTGATAATAATAGCTGATAAATATAACTTGAATGTTTTGTATGACATCAAAGTTAGACCAATATGTTTCCCATATTTTATGGAACAAAAATAAGTTTTAAGTAAGTCTGATAATGTAATTCTACAGCTATGGACATTATTTGGTACAGAGATTTTAGTACTTTTAGTTGTGCTTCATTTATATTTTTTTCTTAAAATGAGCAAACATATTCGCCAGAAAATTCCATTGGTTTTATTTCTCTCAGTTTCTTATACCAGTGATTTAAATCTGAGTTGAACTTCTTTAAAATAACTGATATAACCAAGCACTTGAATGAGAAATGATTTTATAATGGACAAATAAAAGAGATAAGCCATCTAGTGTTTTTTAATTAGTTTTTGTTCATTGATGGTGGGTATTGTTTACCTTTTCCTATGACTATGTGAGTGTGAGTGGATGCCAGCCTTGATACTACATAAAAAGAACAAAGCATGGATTACTTAAAAAATGATAGCGGATGCAATTTGAAAGCAAAACACACTGGATAGAAATTCTAACATTTGGAAAGATACTTTAAATACATTTGAGGTACTACAGTTATGGAATATGCTTAGAAAGATGCAATGTGTTTGGCATCCCAGATGTCATTGCCTGTGATGCCTAAGGTAAGTAAATCAAAACCACTATGAAGATTTAGAAAAAGATATACATGTTGGAGGAGATATATATGCTCCGGCAGGTAGGTTAGGTAGAGAAAAAGGGAGATGTCCTGCTATGTAGAGCATACTAAGCAGGTTCATGAGAGTGGTCACCTATATCAACTCAGTTGGCACCATATAAATGTGAATACAAGAACACATGCAGAAAAACAATGATGTCATGTTTAAATGTACGAAGAGGATACTACCCACAGAAGACTGCTACTCACCCAGAGAACCTAGCCCTCATGTAGACGAGTGCAACAATAAGGGTGCAATCCCCAGAGAACCTATCCCCCTATGTACGCTAGTGTAACAACAAGGGTGCAATTCCCAGACAAACTAGCCCCCTATGAATGCTAGTGTAACAATAAGGGTATAATTGGTGTTTGTAGGTGCCTGATGGGGACCATTACCCATAGCTTTAGGGGACAGTCACTGTCACCGCACAGCCATATTTTGTAGATGTCAGCATTCTGGAATGCTGTTGTTGTAGGGTGGATAGTTTTATGGAATTTCAAGTAATGTGAATATAAATTGATGCCTACTGCTTGTGTATTGAGAGAATGAATGATCTTTCAGTTAATGATCCTGTCAACATCATGCATAAGTGACAGCAGACACTCCTAGGTATTTGTATTTATTTAGCTGTGGAGTTATTTAGTTAGCCACTGGTTCATTTATGAATTAATTTGGTGACCAATTAAAAATGTACTGGTCCCAGCTTCATGCCATAGAAAGATAATGCTGTGATTATGACCTAGGTGATCCAGGCTTGAGTAGTGATTAAGGTGTGAGAGGAGTCAGGTGGAGTTGGGTGACAGTTGGCAGCTATTGTTATCTCAACCATTCGGGGGTGAGGGAGTGATGGTCCTCTTGGCTCAGTTACCTCTCACTTGCAAGTGAAGGCTTGCTGGCATCAGAGGTGCATCTGGTAACTGGATGTACTCTCAAGCTACCGATGGTAGCTGTTCCTGATGGGATGGATAGGGAAAATGTCTGTCCAGGAAGGAACATAGGTGGCCGTTACTATGACATATGGACTCACATGAGGCACCATGAGAGGGGTTATAGCTCAACACAGAAAATGTCCCTCTATGTGTATTAATAAGGGTTTCCCCTGTATATGTGTGTTGGGGATTCATTCACTGGGCTTTATGTCTGCAGCAGAGGTCTGACAGGGATATTAGACATCTACCTTGGCATTTGAGTCATCACCTGGGATAGTCTGTAACCTGGGACTGGTGAAGTCTTTTGTTGTAACAATACTGCAATAAGTAGAAAAGCAAGTCATATTATAACAGCGTGCAATATAGTTGACTACAATATCTAGCAATGTGATGGATGATGATTTCTAAGCTACTTTATAAATTAATATGTATAATCTATTAATTCAAAAGTTTATGTTAAAACTTTAAGTTATAAGCATTGAAGGAGGGTGATGCTGTTCAATTAAAACAGCATTTTATTAAGCAGACTAGGTGGCCACAATACTACTTATACAACTTCTGTAATACTGACAATGAATTCTATCAAGACGAATTTTAACAAGGGTCAGTAAAATATGTGGACAATGTACCATACATGATGCTAGACAAGTAGTTAGATCAACATATCTGTAAATAACCTGAAATGATGACAAAAACAATACCAGAGAAGTCATTTACTGACATCTTGCTTATTTTACTTGTGTTGTTTACAAGGAGTACCTACTGCAATTATTTTCATAATATATTGCAAGCAGCATCTGTGTAACTGCTTTTTTGTAATACATTTTCACCTGAATCACCCGCTGAGATGGCATAGATGTTCTGGAGTTAGCTTTTGTCAGATAACTTGTGGAGGAGTTCAGCAGTTATACTGTACCAGTTATGTCATACATGATCATACCGCAGTAAGGAGGACTGAAACAGATTTAAGTTTATTCAAATCACACTATCATTACAGCAGTATTATGACTTGTTGACATACACAGTGCAGAATAATTTATATTCATTATCATTGCTTACTATATATTATAAAGTTATAAGATTACAGAATGTCAGAATGTCAGAGCAGTGACATCTGTGACTGTTAATATTGTAGTCAGTTCATAAGTAAAGCTTCTAAAGTTATTGCCTGAGGTAAAGAAAATGTTAGTCTATCGGACTGAGATAACATGAAAGATTTTTTTCTCTGCAGTATGTTTGGCAGATTATGCCATGAAAGGTATAACTCTCAACAGAGAAAACCACAAATGGTAGAATAAAAAGAGAATTACAAAACACTGAATGACTCATAAGAATGAATCACAAAACACTGAATGACTCATAAGAGTGAATCACAAAACACTGAATGACTCATAAGAGTGAATCACAAAACACTGAATGACTCATAAAGGTGAATCACAAAACACTGAATGACTCATAAGAGTGAATCACAAAACACTGAATGACTCATTAGAGTGAATCACAAAACACTGAATGACTCATAAGAGTGAATCACAAAACACTGAATGACTCATAAGAGTGAATCACAAAACACTGAATGACTCATAAGAGTGAATCACAAAACACTGAATGACTCATAAGGGTGAATCACAAAACACTGAATGACTCATAAGAGTGAATCACAAAACACTGAATGACTCATAAGAGTGAATCACAAAACACTGAATACTTCTCTCTCACTAAAAAAATCCTGTATCAGTAATCTTCACCTACAAAACCAAGATCAAGTGTTTTCTTAGTAATGATACTGTTAGGGAAATTTAGTAATGTAGTGTGTAGGGTGAGGGTTATGGTTAGTACACGAGTAAGGTGGTTACGGAGACATTGCCCCCTGCACCATCTAACTCATGTGCTAACCCTAACCATAACTCTACTTACTGTAGTCAGTTAATGGTGAAATAGGTATTACAACATATGAAATAACATAAAATAGCTCCTTATGGAGTTGCATTTCCTGAAGCTTGCAAGGTGGTTCATCAGGTGCTTTTTTGTTGCAGCATCACCCATTTTTTCTTGGGCCATTCCCTTATAATCCATGGAGTATTTATGAGGATCACCTTGGTGATCAGGAAATGCCAAAAGATGCAAACTGCATCTTAGACACAACAAATTATGCATGTTGTAACAAGCCTGATGATTACTTCTAGATTGCTTGGTGAAATCTCATCAAAATTCCATATTGTTAGGGACTGCAAATGCCCCAGTGATAAACCTATCAATATCATGATATAGCATCTGAGATACAGATAATAAATATCACACAACAAAAAACTTTATTAATGAATACTACATTCAAAAGGAAATACCGTTTGGTTTTGCATGACAAAATTATAATATTTTTGGAAAATGCAAATTATTGGAAAATGTATTATTGTAATACAAAGCAGAGTTGTGTCTTATTTTTAAGATCATAGGACATTTTCTAATAAGTTAATAATATTCCCAACACTTTTGAGAATGTATCTCATAATTTTCAATATGGTCAGCACAGAAAACAGATTTTTCACCCTAAAGAGGTCACTTCAGATTAGTACCAGAAGGAATCATTGCCAAAAATGCAAGAAGTGTGCTGTCTCTTTCTGACCCTGAAAAACATAAGAGATGATGACTAACATACAAAATACCTTAGCCTTGGTCAGAAGCAACAGTCAGATATCAGGTTTCCAAAGTTTGGAGCACTCACTCACTCTCTCTCTCTCTATATGTATATATATATATATATATATATATATATATATATATATATATATATATATATATATATACACACATATATATATATATAGCACTGCTACAACAAAGTTGCAAAGTTTGTCAGAAACTCTAAATATCACACACACCACTGTAAACCACTCCTAGAATTAAACTAGCTTGAACTCCCCAACCAACTTGCCTTTATTCGGTTATCCACCTTGCACAACCTTATTTTCAAGCCTACTGCCTGCCCTGCACTAGCCAGTCTAGTCACAATTTACACACCAAATCAATCACTACGATCAGAAGAAAAAAATCTCTTAGCTATCTCAAAACCCACAAGAAAATCAGGTCACTCTGTATACATAGTCTCTATACTTTGGAATTCACTACATCTAGATACCAGGTCTATGCCTGGCCTAACCCATTTCAAAGTCTCTTTAAAAAATCATCTCAAAAATACATGGCTCTGCTCCTGCATAAAGCCTGCCTAATACTCAGTTCTTCCTCTTTTTTCACACTAGCCTCATCGTCCTGTTCTGCCACACTTCAATCCCTCACAGACTGCAAGATCCTAAGGCTCTTCTAACTGTAAAACTCCACTGCCAATCATGAGTGGACAGGTGATCTGCTGTGGGGACCCCTAACTGGGAAAAAGCTGAAAGAAGAAGAAGATTCTTAATGTTTATATTGCTGTGTATATATTCACAGGTGAATACTAGGCTAACTGCCTTTGTGGGCCATTTTAAGCCTAGCCAATTCCCCTTTTTGTACTCAAAATAATCATACCATAGACAATTTGAGAGGATCCTTGCATGGAATCAAGCATTAAGGAGCTGTATCTGTCCATTAGTACAGGGGCAGTCCTGATGTAAATTTTCTCCTTCCAATCCATAGATCTGAGTTGTACTTGAAAATGGACAGGAATGAACTTTGTTTTATGTGGATGGCAGTCTGTTCCACAACAAGGGTATCCTCTGCAAAATCTACTTGTCCCTCCAAACCATTCTACTGATGTTACAGATATAGTTTGTATCCCTAGACTGAGTATTTCTGTTGCCATTTGACTGGAAATACATCAATAATAGGTCAGAGGATGCTTTGTATGCCAGATAGAGGTCAACTCTTACCAGTCTGTAGAATACCAAGTACAGTGACAAGACTTTGAATTGGTTTATGCAGGACATGCTTAGGCCTTGTATCCCTTCAGTATGGTATCTTTGAGGGTGTTCCAGTTGTTGCATGAGTCAGACAGATACTGTGCCAAAGGGGGCATTATAGTCAATGATAGGCCTAATGATGGCTGAGTAAAGGGGAACAATGCTTTCCCTAAATCTTGACACAATCCTTTTGTTCTGAAACTGTGCAATATAGGAAGACTTTCTCACAACAATATACACATGCTGGTCAAAAGTTAGGTCACTGTCCATATATATTCTCAAATACCAGACAACTGGGTCAACTCTTAGGGATGTATTGTCAATATGTTAGATCCCTGGAGTAGATGACATCCCAAAGGATGCAATAATGGATTTTTTGGCATTTAGTTTCAGACCATGATTTTGACAGCAGCTGTTTGATACAAACTTTCCTGCCGGATGGTGAAGTAATTTGGGGAGTCAATGACTGCTCCTAGCTTTCAGTCATCTGCAAACTTAGTCAGCCAGAGCCCATTGGTTTTGGCTTTTACTTCAGAAAAGTAGATGACAAACAGGAGAGATCCCAACACAGAACCCTGGGAACTCCACTGGTGCCTGACCTCTTTGTGGAAGTAACTTACTCTATTTTGGATTATCTGCATCCTGTTTTTGAGCCAGTTGGCAATCCAGCAGGTGACATAGGGGTTTACTCCTAGTTTATTTAGCTTTTCTACTATGCCTGAGTGGGGAATTATGTCAAAAGTTTTTTGCCAGGTAGAGCTATGCAGTGTGTACCATTTTGCCTTCATCAATTACTGTGGTGGCCTTTTCAAAAAATCCACCAGACTAATTAAGCATGACCTGCCCTTGATGCATGCAAACTAAGATAGGTCTAGTGTTTGGAAGTTTCCTATGTCCTGATTGATTAATTCCATGATAAGTCTTTCTATGGCTTTGCATATGTGGATGATCAGACTTATGGGTCTGTAATTGCATGAGTCTGTGGAATGCCTCCCCCATGCAAGGAAATGACTGTAGCTGTTCTCCATTCAACTGGTACAAAACCTGGAGGCTGAGATTGAATGACATTGTTATGGGTGTGGCTAAATCATGCTTCACGCTATTTAAAATGCATCCAGGAATATTGTCAGGACCCATCAATGCAGTATTTCTAGCTTTTGAAAGCACTTTTAGTACTTGATCTTGTATTATAGCTGGAGGTGAGCCAGTTTTAGGTGTATCTTGAGGGGCAGACAGTGGGAAGAGAGAGTTATATATTATTAACAGCTAGTCATGTATTTGTATTCATATCGATGACCAATTAAATATGAAAAACTCCATTTGTACATTATACCTATATAGAAACAACTTTTTTTGATATTCTATCAATGTTACTTTTCCACCGTAACTCATCTTACAGCATATAATAGGGAACACTACAAGCACTTGAGTCCCAAGTGCTTGAAAAATGCTGTCATGAAGCTAGGGATTTGAGCATCTTGTAGCTCATGTAGGTTGCTGCTGGTACTCAAATTGAATATGAGTTTGGGCAAGCAGGCATGGGAAGGGAGATTTTAGGATTAGGGAGTGGGGGAAGTTTTAGGGTTAGGGGCAATTGGACAATTTAGGATTAGGTAGGGGTTATAGTTTTAGGTCTAGAGAGTGAGCTGAATCTTTGGGGTTAAGGAGGGGAAATGGAGTTTTATGGTAAGGGAGTGAGGACTTGGGTTGAGAAGTAATTAGAAGATTTAGGATTAGAGCTTAGGCTCTGGTAGAGCTATACAGGTTTATATGGTTGGGTGTTGGGTGTTGGGAGGTCTATGTAGAAATGGGAGCTCAAGCTATTGGAAATTCAAGCACATTTTTTAAAGAAAATTTATATTACTTTAACATATTTATGATATATACACAGAAAGGAAGAAATTCAACATCACATACCGTTATACAGTATTAGTAATACATTGAATCATAAAGGTAATCTTATACAATTAACATATTAAGAGTCTTGATATTTCAACAGCAACATTTCAATACTATCCCAACCTCTAAATGTCTTTGTATGATTTAAAGATCTTATTCTGGATCTTATTCTGATCACTTCTGTTTCAGTTTTGCAAGTATTGCTGTGGAATTTAAAAATTCTTTGAATGTAGGAATTGAATTTTATTTCCAATTTTTTGTAATAACTTTTCTAGCTGCTGCCAGGAGACACCAGCACATTTTTTGTTGTTTGGATTTTACAGACAAAGGAAGAGGAACATTCTAGTTAAAGAAAAAATATCAGACTATAACCCCTTAAAACATATTTATCTCTTCCGAATATACATTAAATTTTTCACAATCCACAGAGATGTGCATCTAATCAGCTTTTACATCTTTACTACACCTCCAACAAAGTGAAGACATTTTACTAAACTTAGAGATTTTATAGGGAGTAACAAACATTCTATGCCTGTATTTCCACATAAATGTTGCAGTATAAACTTGAAGAAGTTTGACTAACTGATTTAAATAACAAAGTTTTAATCTTACTATATATTGCATCACTCAATTCACTACTATCTAGCAAGTTCCAGAATTTTGCATCAAAATTATTATTGTTTATAATTAACTTATATAACTTGGACAAGCTTCCTTTGTAGGCCAGTTTACCTTCAATTATTGTATTCATATATTCATATAATAGAGCAACAGTGTTCTGTTCCTCTTCACTCATCTACAAATTCATTTGATTTCTTACTAATGGATAATATAAACTGGTTAACAGATTCATCCAACTTATAATTTTCCATGAAATATTCCACTACATTTCCCTTTTAAAGCAATCAGACCATAATACTAATCCATTTCTTTTTAGTAAATTAATTTTAACAATGTTCTGAATTTCCTTAAATCTAGATGTATGTGCAATGGGAAAGCATAAACATTTCCATTTTGATATTAATGGAGTTTTAAAAATATATTCCTTAACTGTTTTAAGAATTGATTTCATGTATGCAGAGTCTAAAGACTGAAATTAATTTCCTTCTAAGGTAAATTTTATTAACCAGATGAAAGAATTGTTACAAATTTCTAATTTATCGTATTGGATAAACTAATAAGAATTTAGTAAAATCTGTTCCTGAATGGTTTTCCATTGAGTATTGTAAGTTGGGTCTATCCAGAGTATAATAGAGTTAAAACTTACAGCACTAGAATAAGATTCCACATCTGGAAAAGTTAATAACACCATAATCCCATAATCTTATATGATTTCTATAAGCAATTCTTGGCTTTTTAGGATACCATAAGAATTAAGTTTTTTGTCAGGTATTAAGGCTATTGAATGCAATATGTATATAATCTTGGGTAATATAATACTTTTAATAAGTACTAACCTATCATTTAAAGTAAAAATATATTTATTCCATTTTTAATAAGTAGCTTCAGTTATTTTTTCAAAATGATTAATAATCTTACTGACATCCTGATAGATTTTTATTCCTAAATATTTTAGTTCTTTTCTTTCCCAGTTATATTTGTAGTTATATTTAAACTCTCTAGCAATTGATTTAACACTAAAGTTTAAAGTTTCAGTTCTAATATTAAATGTCAGCAGCAATATGTCTTGAAACTTTTCAATTTCCTCATCAATTTTTTCAATTGAATCATTTAAATCTCATATAGTTAGTAAAATATCATCTGCAAAAAGCTGTTTTTTTAGGTTGACAATCCTTGTTAATTGAAAATCCATTAATTTGTTCATTTCTTAAAAGGGACACCATTGATTTGTGTCTTTGAAGTACATCCTTGAGAAATACAAGATCCAGTTTTAACAGATGTTTTGGATATTATATACTTTTATCTATCAAGAGAGTCTCTTGCAATAATATGTTTCGTCTATTTAAGTTTTCATTAATGAGTTCCTTTTATTGCCATTATTTAATCCATTTACATTAATACATAAAAACTATCCATATGGTGTATTTAAAAAGATTTCTTTTAAAAGATACGATACATTTATCCACCATATTAATTTAATTGTATATACGACTCTAATGCATTCCTTCACCACTATCTTAGCATTCCACCGTTTTTGAATTCTTCCTTTCTACAAGCTAAACTACTAAAACTCAAATAACAAAAACAACTCTAGAATTGTACCCATATATATTACTAATAAAACACAACCTACCATGGATGCTACAGTTCCTAGTTTGTCTATCGAATAGATAAACTACTATACTATCTCTCTCTACCTACCAATACCTAAAGCTTTATCACAAAACTAGCCAAAAGCTTAAGCTACTGTGACACACCAATAATTATTATATTATATTATATGCAAGGTAAAATAAGATACTATTAATTTAGTTGTATAGTTTGTCATTTAAAACTATAACCCTTTTACTAATTAAAAGTTTAATAATCTTCTTTTATTAATCACAAATATTAAATAATCCAACAAATTGTGTACTATATACCTGTTTATGTAATACTAGTATAATTTATCCATTAAATATTCCTAAACTATTCTATCATTCAACATTATCATAACAATCTCTAAATAAATAAGTAGAGCAAAGTGGGACCTGAAGAGATAAAGACATCTGTAAACTTACAGGTGATGGGTAATTTTATCATCCTAAACTGTAAAACAAAAGGAAAATCAATTCACATATACATTTATCATACTAAAAGACATGCATATTTTATAGAGCTAACAAAAGGTCTGAATTAATTTTTAAAGTGCAAATGTCTATAGCTCAAAATTGTGTAACACTGATAATATGACAAATATCAAAGTATTTAGAAAACAAACCTCTATTAAACTAATTCATGAAAATATGTACATTACTAAGGTCAAAGGGAATGTCATGCAATTTATATGGAGCCAAAACAACCCTAACATTTTCAGTCTATATTGTATTCAGAAATTACAGTGTATTTAGCTAAACTCCCATTCACATTTTCTTGGTTCAAACATAATAAAAAATCTACTTTACTTTCTATCAAAATGGATGTACTGATTCAACATTATTACACTCACATTTTAGCTCTGACTTACGAAATTAGTTATTTCAGGTAGTCTTAGTAAATCTAACAACATACAATATGCAAAAAGTTTCAAAGTTTGCATGACCAGGCTTCACCTTTTAGCTTTCAGGATATTTCCTAATATTTTTATATGATGTTCTACATAAATTACATGAGACTTTGTACATTCATATTGCTGCCATATGCAGGTATATGTAATATATATCTTTCTTATAAGCAGTTTATTTAAATATATTTTTATGTTGTAAATGCCAACTAATATTGCACCTTATTGTATATAACATATATTTCTAAAATCTCCCATCAAAGAACTATTTAATCATCTTTTAGAGATGACAGCATGTGCGTGTATTTCTTTACTGATACTGCTCTTTTATTAATTTTACACACTAGACATTTCATTCCTTCTGCATATGCATATTGTTCATAAGGTCTTTACTCCTCTTATTATTGAGTGACTGATGTTGAAGTCTCTTCTCTCTTAACCAAGCAGCAGAAATTCTGACAGGAAAATTACAGCTTTTGAAGAACTTGAAGCTATAAATATTTTCTCTGACTTTATTTTTTATTATATTTTCTGTCAGAGAAAAGTTTTCTTGTCACAGAGCTTTCACCAGTTGCTGCTTTCAGTTAGCCATCTCAGCCATGCCTCTCAAGCACTTGTTTTTTTGAGCAAGTAGTAGCCAGCAAATGTGCCATGAGCTACTGGTATGTGAGCACCTGTAGAAAACCCTTATATTAATGTTTTTTTCTACATTAATTCATGTGTGTATTGTAATGTTACTATTGTATTAGCTGCTTTTATTCTTAGCAGGTTATTCTCAATTAATATTTATTCTGTACTGTCTTGGTCAGTTTAGCCCATACTTAAAAAGGTCTTCTGGACCAGTTCACTTACCTGGTTAACATTCATAAATAAATAAATAAAGTTGCCTTTGAGTTTTTTTGCTTCCTGTTGCAGCATTATGTTAGTATAAAAATAGCACATTACATCCAGCATTACTGCAAAATGTAAACAATTTCCATTTAAAGTCTTCCACATCTGACTATACTACACTTACGACTTCACTACTAGACTATCACACTTGAGACTATCAATATCAGTGCTATAGTAAGGGTCACCAGGTGCCAAAATGCAGATGGTGCCAAATGCTGGACAGCTTACAAGTTTTTATTATGCGATCATAATCATGATCTGTTAGTAAACAGCTTGGAAATTATGTCTCTTTTTTAACTACCTTTAAAAAATAAGACTGATGGACAGTTTGTAAGCTGCCACAGAATTACAGCTTGTAAACTGTGAAACAATTCTTTAAGAAAAGGAGTGCATTTGCAATGATGTATAGACTTTGGGGGTGGGTTTACCAAATGGGTGTGCTGCCCAAGGTACCAAATTCTCTTAGTACAGCTCTGTTGGATATGTTATCCTGAAATTTCCATTACTCTAAAATTCTGTTAAACTCAGTACTGACAGTATATACCATTATCTGAGACAGCTGAAATAACATGTGTTAAGAATATACTGCCTCAGAGAGATGATCACATCTGACTAGTAGTATCAATTAAGTCAAACTTCATAACCTTATTTTTTTATGTGCCATTTGCCTCCATCCTCCATGTATGGAAATATTAAGCTTCCACCTTTGTTCTTCAAGTCTTCCCATTACAGAGGTGAGATCTGACTGTAGGGGGTAGCAGCCATGGAGGTGGTCTGTACCCTTACCAGCACACAGCAATGAAGACATTTATTTTGTATCCTAAATTTATTTCTGCTGCTTCATGCGAACAACTGTGTCACTGTACTTCATCCTGCAGCCTTTCTGTTCATGTGTGCTTCAACACACACACACACACACACACACACACACACACACACACACACACACACACACACACACACACACACACACACACACACACACATGCTAATGAGGGAAATCATCACTTCCTTGGAATTAGTAAGCACACATCTCCAGTCCTGCAGTGTAAATCTTTACTTTCATGGTGGAGATCATCAAACTAGAAGACAACTGTCTCCCCATGGGTCGAGCCAGCATCAATCACTTCTATCCTCCCCATCTAAGCTTGAGTTGCTGTTCAAACTCAGGTCATCTGGATAATTGTTAGGGCTCTATCTCTCTATGCCACAGAGCTGGACTGACTTCTGGAAAATTTAATGTAATCTATTTATGTATATTTGTGTGTATGTATATATGAATTTATTTATTGATTATGTTTGTCAACCAGGGTAGTAGACTGAAACATATTTTAGCCACAACATAGACAGTATAAAATATATGTAACATAAAAATAAACAAAAATGAGTAATAAGCATAATAAAGTGAAATATAAGCTTAACTAACAAATTCTTACATTGACAAATAGTTTTAGATAGTGACAGTGAATAGTCAGACACAATGACAGCAGATAAAGGCATTCACTTAAAGTGATTGGGAAACTGGTATAGTGCCATTTGAAATGTAGGAAAAGAGAACAGTGGTGACTTGTTTGCAATATATATGACTTAGATTTTTTTAGGCAAAGTTAACTAAGGAATATGTGAAGAGCACTAGTAGAAAGTCATTGGAACTGAGGTTTTACCCTGTAAAATAAGTTGTCTACAGCAGAAACATGTGGCTAGTTGTGTTTCTGCTCTAGTAACTTTTTCCCAAAATCTACTGAGTGACAACTTTTAATATTGTTACGCAGTGTATCTTCAGAGTTTCGGACCTCGCATGATCCGTAAGGACCAATTTATTTTTAGGGCTGTGGAGCAATGTTGCACAGAATTACAGCTTGAGGAACAGTCAGTAATGAGTACTCTTGGTGGGTAATCCAAATTTCAGAATAATTGAAGAGGACTGATATAGAGTTTTTCATACCAAAGTGACCAAATGGAGGTCTGTGGGTAGGTGCATTGGCATTCATGTCTCTAATACTATCTGTGTAACAATCAACATCAACATTTTCTTCATCTTGGTATATACTCCTGCTTGTAGGACAATGCTTCCATAATTAATATGATATTCTGCATTGGAAAGATGCTAGTTGCAATCATAAATGAGAGAGAGGAGAAAGGCTATCACTTAAAAACAAAAGATGTATTTGATCTCAGGGGAAGATGTATAGCTATTTGGTCACATTTCCCCCTATCTTCATTTAATGAATTATTATTTCTATAGAAGTTCCCACAGCAAAAGAAATGATTTATCTGGACTAAAATGAAAAATCAGTAGGTCATCTGTTAACAGGTTAGGGTTATGTTCATGGTCCCAACAATAGTAGCATCAATATATCAGCCATAAAAAAATTAAGTCTATGTTCATGCCCTCTATAAAACAAAAGTCGTTAGATCATCCACAAATACATTAATTTCATGTTCATCACAAAGCACCTCAGATTCAAACAAATTCCTTTGGGGCTTTAGCTAAAAGCTTATTTGCTAACACAAATAATAAAAGTTATAGCAGGTAACCATATTTGTTCCCTTATTAGTATAAATGAAATTGAAATTAAACTGACATGGTTTATACACAATGGGAAAATGTTTGTAGAGGTCTTATAGCAGTCCATTTGACTGTAAGATTGTCGTGATTTCAGGGAGATAATCTCATCTATAATTATCAAAAGTCTTTTTTGCATCAAGGTTAAGAACTAGACAGGATTTCCCCTTCCTGGTGCGTAGTCCACAAGGAATAAGGCCTTCCTAACAATATCAGTAGAGTGCTGCCCTCTTACATAGCCATAGCAATCTGAATTAATTAGTTTATATAAAATGTCCAGCAACCTCTGGGACAAAACTCTCATTTAGACATGGTTGTTTTGTTTAAGATGGTAGAAGACACTAATTCTCATTTTCCTCCACAAACATATCCGTATCCTGTACATAAGACAATCACCTTATCCATAAAACTGCAGATTTCCACTGGCAATTAAGCTATATCCAGGGATTTATCTCTTTTTATAGAGCCAACAACCTGCTGAATTTATATTTGAGACACTAACTCTGTGGAAGAGATAATTGTTCTTTATCATGGGAAATAAGCTCAAATAAAAGTAACCACTCGGGTAACTATCTTTATGGTATGTTGTCAGGTGAGGATAAATAAATGCCAAAAAGATAAATTTGTAATGCATCTAAAATGCCTATGCACTTATAAAGAATTTTGTCTGTCCCATTCTGTTTAACATGAGACACAATATTTTGTGCAGACTGATCCCATAACCTAAAAGTTTGGGTAAAGATCCAGGAAGTTCCAGCATAATTTTTCTGCATTATATGGAAGTTCCTGAGAAAATCTTGTCACGTAAAGCGGCTATGGTTGCTATTATTGCTGTTATTACATATGTATTCCTGTACCTGCACTATGACTTTAACTAGTATTTTAATCAGAGTAATTAACTTATGGATGAACTAATTGCAATTTAAATTGACTATAAATTAAACAGTTGCATGTGATTTTATTGTTCTGAAGAAGTTTCCGGTCAGGAAATGAAAGGGCTAAACCTACTGTTTTACTGTGTTTAATAAATCAGAATTGACTACGAATTATACGTGGGACTGCCTTTATTGGGATCCTGTGCTCGGAGATTTTTAAACTTATAATTTTTCTGCATGCGTTTTTTTATTTTTAGCATTTATCCTTAGTTGACCAGGTTAATTCCAGTAGGCTAGTGGCCTCTCTTCAGGGAAGACCTAAGGTGGTATTTGTACTAGCAGGGGAAAATTACCAAGGGTATCAAAGATCTTCCCCTACTTCTTTTCAACAGAACTATCACCAACTCAAACAGATGGAACCTCAGTTTAACATTTGATCCAAAGGATGGCACACTCAGGAGTGTTAATCCCCTCTAATGCTGCACTGCAGTGTCAGCAATCCAGTCACTTGGAGTAGGAATCAAACCAACATCCTTCTGGTCTTCCAGTACCAAAGATGAATATACTAATTGTTGAGCCAAAGACACTGTCAGTTGTCACTGCATCTCATCTTTCCATGGACTGTATTTGGACCCTTAAGAGTTTCTAAGACTCATCAATACCCACCATATCCCCTCAGTGCTGCATAGTAAGAATGCATAGCCCTTGTTGCAGATGACTGAGCTGTTCTTTCCAATGCAAAAGCAGCTCTCAGGGCTTCATTTTCAATCTATAATGTAAATAGTCTTTCATGACCTCCTACAAAACACTGGTTGAAAGAGTAACCTCTAAACTCTATTCTTTGATTTTGTCCTGTGTTTCAGGAATTAAATTTACAGTTTCCAAATCTTTGCCATTAACATTGTTCAACTACCAGAATAAAGATGGTAGATGCTCAAGAGATCCTATTTAAAAAAAAAAAAAAAACAGGAACATGGTCTGACAATAAGGGAAGGGACATCACGGTATAAACCTATAAAGAGATATGATATCTGAGAATAGAGCTGACAAGTTGGTAGTCAATATTCAGCAATCTCTAAATGTTAACCAGTCTTCAGTTGTATGAGCAAATGTTTGGGAATTCATTACATGTCAGACAGCCCTTTCTGATGAGAAAGGCGATTAAGTATTTTGACAAAAATATAAATGTATGACATGGAGTAAAAGAAGGGGTATGGTAATGAATAACATCTATATTACAACACTGAACATTTAGATTGCCAAACGCCTAAATGTTGACACCTAAATGTCGAACACTGAAAACCACGAATGGCCAATTATGCAAACCGCCAATTATGCAAATTTTTTCCCTGTGAAAACATTTGCTTGGCCAAAAAAACAAACTTTAAACCCTAAGCAAGTGGGGGGGCTTTGCCTCCCACACCCCTCGACATGGGGGGCTGTGCCCCCCACACCCCCCTAACTAAATATACCAACTCCGAGATCACTTTACATTGGGGAAAAGGGCAAATCCCCAATGACAGGCAAGCAAATTTTTTTCCTGGGGAAAAAAATTTGCATAATTGGCCATTCGCGGTTTTCAGCGTTTGACATTTAGGTGTCGTTTAGCTGTTCGACAATCTAAATGTTCGACAACATGATAGGAGCCCAATTAATAGCTAGGCTACTTCATGTCTGGAAGGTTTGCACTATACCAGTAAGAGTGGCATCATATGTGTCACAACAATCTTGCATCAAACTGTCTACTCCCACCCAGTCAAACTTTTGTGTTACTTGTGTGTATGCATATGTGTATGCGTGCAAACAGGCATATTCATATATTTATTACAGCTTGTTAACTGGGTTTGTAGGCTGATTCTAAATAACCCATTTTAGTCATTGTCCAGGAGGTAGAAAGTAGTACAGAAATACAGCATAGAGATTCCATCAGTGACAGTTGCACATTATACTAAAAAAATTATCAGTTGTTATTAGTATACAGTAAAACGATTTGCAGAGTGAAGCTGCTTCAACTGAAAGCTAGGTTTTAAAAAGATGAATTACAGTACAGTTAAATGTACCACGAGTACTAACATGACTGGGTCTCAGATCGTAATGAGTATATTACGTGCTTAAGACATGGGTGCCAATAACTCCACCGCAAGAGCGAGCGTCAAGAGGTGAATCTTGCCAACTATGCCAAGAAGTCATAATACTATGTTATGATTGGAGATCCAATCATAATTCTTTGTACTGTATGGAGCATTATCTGCTCTATGAAGTACTCATTATACAAAAGTAAGATAAAGAAAATAATTAAAAAAAAAACACAATGCCCTCTGTGGGCTTTAAAAGACAGTGAAGCAGTGGAGAAGTGTTTTATGTGCTTATGTATTCCATTTCTAAGGGGAGCAGTTTTATTCAAAATGCTGGCTGTAATGTCGCATACAGCAGGCAGAAACAAGAGTCGAAACAAAGCAGTTTCATGTCCTTCTACTGCTACTGTTTATTGGCCAGCTCTGTCAGGTTCTAATGACAGATGAGATCTTAACAGCAGGCAGGGGGTGCTTAACTGTTAAGCACCCTTCTAAGCATTGTTAATGTCATTTCCCGAGTTATAGTAGCACTGAACGAGGAAATTATTTAACTGTTCTGGAACATAATCATGGCACTCCATGCACTACAAAAGTTCTGCACATTAGTCTGTAGTTCATATTAGTTTAATTTGGTCAAAAATAAATCTGTCTGCTAGTAAGGTTAGAAATGTTATCTTCATCTTCTATTTATATGTTATATGTTGGGTGTAATTGCTTCAATACATGCTGTTTATTGCTTGTATTTACCTATGGCTCTAGTCATATCAGAAAGTTTCTACTAAGCTTGTAATCAGTTCTAAGTAATGAGATCATAGCTTATCTGATGCAGTTTAACAGTGAAATGAGGGACCACTGTAATATTAATAGTTCTCTTGGAGAATATCCGGCCTGTTGAAGACCGTAGTAGCAGCTCACATGTCATCCATTTAAGAGATGGAACCACCTCATTGTTAAGGTATTTCTACTTCTTATTATCTGCCGATCCAAAGTTCAACTGACAATCCTTCTTGGCATCACAGACCCCTTACTGTAGTACCATATGTTCAGCCCACCTACAACTGCCCTGCTGGTATTCACAATGCAGCTGCTGTGTTTACTGTTATTTCTGGGGCCTTGCACACACTTTCGCAAACAGCAGGCAGATTTGAGATACTATTATCACTAAATTTCTTCTAGCTTTGATGACTAATACTAGGAAAATATAAAATAGTCCAAAAAACCCTTAAATCTCCTTTCTGGCATTTCTAAAATACCAAGCAGTCACCTGATTTCAGATTGCATAATTAAACAAACGTCTTTATGAAATGCTGAAACTTTAAATATTTATAATTTTAGTCTATCACAGCAGGCTGTTATTAGAGCATAATTCAGCTATCAAGTTGCTTTTTCTTTATTTCTTCTGTCTGTATACGCACATGCCTCTCGGCTGAAAGGCATAGTCAGGGGCAGAAGAATGAAAGGTGAAGATACTGGTTTCAGATTCCATTAAAGCCACTGCCTGCACTCTTTCAGCATTCATTTATCAACTTAGGGTAATATTTTTGGTTTTCAAATATACAAGCAAAAACCTCAGCAGATTCACCAGTTTAAGTAAAAATCAAGTATAACCAAAACAATCGCACTATCATTTCATCCAGTGAAGATATCCAAAAGCCTTTTTAATAATTCGAGAAATTAAAATGGTTGAGTGCTTTTTCGTATGTATCAGTTTTTTAATATAAACTTATACCACATATTCACCATGCAAACAGTTTGTTTCATGCAGCAAAAATTAGTGGAAAAACAGTTTGTACTGGTAAAATGAGTAATTTTTCTTTCTGTCAGTCGCTGTTAAAGGAAATGTTTATCCATATTCTGTTTTTTTTTTAAATTTTTTTTTTGTTTTGTTTTTTTTTTTGATATCACATCCATTATTTTTTGTGGCATGATAAATATAGTTGTCCTGAAAAATTAAACTGGTTTAACCACCTATTTTGTGCTACATTACATTTCTATGGTAAAAACGACTTTATGGAGAGCAAGTGGATGTATTCTGGCCAAAATTAAATTGTCTCTGCTGCAGCCACAGCATAATAAAAAAGTAAATATGGCAACTTCCCTATGGAGGAGATCTCGCCTGTTCTTTCATCGACCTGATAGTGACATTTCTTTTGACTTGCAAAAGAAAGTATGCATGGAAGGTACTATATAAAAGTCAAATTACTTAACTATATTTTACTGGTGAAATAGAATGAGGTGTAATATAATTGCACCACTTACGGATTCTGGTCTGTGTTGTATTATATTAAGGCAGGGATTCCCATGAGGCAGGGGAGAATAACAAGTCTGGATTCTTTGTTCAAATTAAAAAAGGACAAGCTAAGGTCATGTTGTGTGGTTAGGAATGTAGCTGGACATTAAAGCAGTTATCCATGAGATTAGGTAAGTGGAACAGACTAACTGCATTGCCAAGACACAATGTGTTTCTGTAGATGAGGGGATAATATGGCCTGGCCTTAATTGTTCTTTAATGGAATCTGTAATCACAAAAGTTAAACACACTTCAGATAAAAACTCTGCCATCAGCTCATGTCATGCTACCAGATTCATGAAGAAGTACAGTGTTTCCCAAGCCTGCTATAGCAGGTTATACTTAGACTTTTCACTGGCAGTGAATGGAGCAGGCCTTGCGCTTATCAGCACTTGCTATGTCATCATGCAAGGGGGTATTTTTGGGAACAGCAGCTGTGCGAGTGTTCTAACTGGCCCAGCACAATTACATGCCTGTGTTGGCACATCAAATTCAGGGGGAAGGGAAAGAAAGAGAGAGAAAACAGACACATGGGCACCGAAGTGAGCAGAAAGGAAAAGATTTTTATGACACTACATTGCAGATTTCTGAAAGACTTTTTTCTTTTCTGTTTGCTGGATACCTTGTAAAGGGAATGAAAAATAGCTCAGCGAAGGGACACATGGAGGCATTATGATCTACAGGGAAATAACTTTTTTCTGAAGCTCCGTTCATTCTGTAAGGGCTAAAGGTACTATCCTAAGACAGCAAGTGAGAGAGAAAGAGTGTGGAACTCCAGAGAAATAGAGAAGAAAACTGTTGTCAACACATAGGCGTTTGTATGCCACATTAATATCACAATATAACAATATTCTTGCCTGCAGTGATCTAGTTCAAGTAAGTAAACATATCTTGAATTTATTCATAGAAGCTTTTACTGTCATTTGCTGTATTAGCTGCTATGGTACTACGGGAAACACGTCTAGCAATCATGTGATTTTCCTTAAGTTATTGCTGCCATTTTGTTGTTCCACAATTAAACATTTACTAGTCTGTTGTACTTAGGAGCTGTTCATGCATAGCAAAAGTAATCCATTGTCCAATGTGCAAGGCCTGAAAGTTATGTATTTATTTATTTTGTTTGTTTTGTTTGTTGAAGCTCAGGCTCAGAAAAGATACCAGGGAAAACCCATAGGCAGTCATGTGAATTCAGCACACAAAGAACAGCTCACCTGCAATAATATGCACATTAAGAACATATATAGAGAGTTTAATGATAATTAAAACATATATTACTTATCCACAGTTAAAGTGGAAATTTAAAGCTGAAAGTTTTCTGCTGATAGACATGGAAGGATACATTCTATGGGACTTCTTGATTTCAAATTATTAGTAGCCAAATAAGCCCCCCTTCCATACCTCTCAATATTCAAGCAAGAAATCTGAACAAAGCCTAAAATAATGGGGGGACAAAGCCCCCAAATAGGGACAAATTTTACATATTGCTCTTATAAACTTGCTACAATAACATGATTTGAGTTAGTATACATTTTATAAAGGATGTAAAGTCTGAAAACTCAAATGTCTGTCATTATTTAGTGACTGCAATCCTCAGATTTGCCAGAAAACCACAAAATTTATAGGAAACAGACCAAAACTGTAAGGAAAAAATCTGAACAGTCTGCAAAATTCATGACATTTGAGATTACAACCAAATGCCTGCTTTATAAGAGGAGCTGAGAGTGTATGATAGCTAAATCATTGCCACAAAACAACAAAATGTTAGCAGAGAAAACTCCATTTGCAGGATGATGCTTGTTCATTGCTTTCTGTCTTTACATGTAGGTTATAGAGTAAGCTAGGAAGCATTAATTCATCACACTGCTGCAATAGTTAAATTTGATATTTGCCAGCCTTTTAGACTTGATCAAAGTATTGATTTAAGTACTTGAGGTAACATAGATTATTGCAAATCCTTAGCCCTATGAGGTGACAGACAGAGAGGAGCTGTGGGCATGCTTTGCAAAAACAATGATATGGCAATAAAGTTAAACGAATGGTTTAAGAGAAGCAAAACATTGTGATATCTAATATTTGCACCCTCCCCAACACATCCATTGTTCTCTTCAGCTCAGTTTCCATCCCCAGCTTTGGAGTCTTTTTCTGAGATTACATACTTCTCAACTGTCCAGATTCTCACAGAAAGTCCAGATTTTTGTCTCATATGTTTGGTGTGTTCCTCCTAAAATTTTTGGCTTTCTGGCAAATCACTGGGATGATTTGAGGATTGAAGTCACCAAATAATGGCATACATTTGAGTTTCAGACTTCAAATCATTCAGATAATGTATGTTAACATGAACCCTGTTGCTCTAACAACCTTTTAAGTTTATCAGACAATATTTAAAATCTGTCCTTATTTTTGGGCCTTAGTCCCCCTGTTTTGTCAGGCTTTGTCCAGACTTCTTGCACTAAGAGGTTGAAAGATATTACAGTAGTTACCGAAATTAATCAGCTGAGGTATTCGGGGTAATTACACTCATGCGAAAACACTGGAGTAGAGTTGAGTTTAAAGGAAATGTTAAAAGGATATAAAGATATTGAACACGTCCTGTATGGCTAAAACAACTAGTAGCGTGAATATATATACCAGTATTATATGTAGTTTGAATGAATGTAAATCTTTTTAAATTGGACATATCAAGCCTTTCTTCAACAGAGAGTAATCTTTCTTGCTAGTGACTGCTTTATTTCCCAGTGTTGGGAAAGTGAAACATTCTAGATTCCCATATAAATATTGTAGTTTAATATAGCTTGTTACACATCAATTATCAATTATCTTGCTTTGGAAATAGCTGGACCATGGTAATATAATATTTTCATCCATTTACTTAGTGTGGGCATATTTCTTTTATTGAAAACAGACAGTGGCTTATCAAGGTCTACATGCATCATGGGCAGTTTGAACTGCTGTCACTGTAGTAGTTTATTATAAAGAAGTTACAGTTAGTATGCAGGCTGCAATATTTAAAAATATTGGTTCAGAGTTGAAATCAACTTTCTAAACAGCTTTCAACAGTCTCACCTCATAAGTCTGACATATAACTTTAGGATGTCACTGCAAAAGTGCAGACATAACATTTTTCACAAGGCACTTCTATTGATTATAAGGAGAAGAAACATTTGGGTCAATTATGATCAAACTAATGGCTATCATGTTTCTAAAGCACTCAGAATAAGTGACTATTATATGTTTTGAAGGGAAAAAAGAATACGGCCAAACATTTGCAGGGACATGTTTGCCAAATTAAATGTAAAAACAATAACTTCCAACAGTTTTCAGTAGTTTCTTTCAAATACTTTAATATAATAGGTTTATCATAGTGCAATTGATATTTACTGAACGGTTATATGCAGGCAGTAACATTTTTAACAAAAGGGGATTTCATAAAGCAACCAAAGTCTACTTTGGCATGGAAGAAATGGACTTTGGCCTACATCTGAGAAATAACAGCTGTCACATTCATGGCTCCGGTCAAAGTAGTATCTAGTTTCAAATCAAAATATTGAACATTTTGTAAGTTAGGCTGCAATAATCATTAAATGTAACATAAGCTCATAACTTCAAAGGTTTTCTATATTTTTGTTCTAGACTTGTAAAGCACTTGTCTTATTACCTTACTTCACATCTGAAGTATTAAAATGAAAAAGTTTTAACAAAAAGTCAAGTTACATCACCTAACTGAAATGTACAGTGAGAAAAATAATCTGTTTAAGTGTGGTTGTTTTTTGTATTTTTAACACAATTTTCAAAAGGCGGTCATTTGATCCAGCACTGTTACTTGCTTGTGCTAAAGACATCCCTTGTCTTTATTATACATAAACAAATAAAAAATAAAATAAAATAGAATAAGAGAGCCTCACATCATGATATGGGGCCTGATTGGGTATAGGCTAAAAATATGGAGTAGAAATAATGCCATTGCATTCATCAGATGAAATGTAGACATGTAATATTAGTTATAATCAATAATTTAGTACCAGAATACACATTTTAGTACCATGTCTGTTGACTTATGGCTTGGCTTATCACTTTTATCCTTTTTTCCCAGTCACTGCATGAATTTATCCTTTAGGACATAATTTCACAATGTTAGTGGTTTTGCTGATGAGGCACAGTTCGATAGAAGACCTACTGAAGATAATACGGTCTGAAATGCATAGTTCCAAATTATGTACATGTGTTTAAAGTGCTGAAAAGAAACAGTTGACATTTATGCTGAAACTAAAGTCTATTTTTTTAAGTCTTTTACTTCTGCAGGTACCTAAATGTTAAAAGAAGTGGCATCATATGCCATGTCATATATATATATATATATATATATATATATATATATGTGAATTGATATAAGAACATTTACATCCCTTGTAAAGATTTAAACTATTAAAGCAACACTGTATTGAAATCTCTCTCTCTCTCTCTCTATATATATATATATATTTATGTATATGGAGGGAGAGAGAGGAGTCAAAGAAGGAAATATAAAAGAAAAACTAACATGTATTTAGGACCTGCCAAGTATGATGCATGAAAGGAATGTTCTATAGAAGTGACTGAAAATGAATGAATGAATGAATGAATGAATAGTATGAAAGCCTCATTTATGAAGGATTACTACAAAACATGTAGTGGACTATATAAAACTACATAAATGTAAGATGTCAGTACAAATCAAAATAATGTTTTGTTTATGTCTGTCACACACACACACTTGAATGTTGTCACATATATCTCATGCAATTTATATCTGACAATTTTAAGGTTATAAAAAGTTACCTGTCATGTAGTGTGTATGGTTATTCACTGGAATAAAAAAAAGAATATGTCAATTTTTAAAGTAGTTAAAAATAATTCACAATTCTCAGTGAAAATGAGTTAAGTCAGCAGTTTATTCAGTCCTCATTTAATAGCTCCTGTTTTCCTAACATATAGTCCTTTAGAAAACTACTGAAGAGACACCTCAAAGAAAATTTCAGTTGGGCCTTCTTTGATCTACCTGAATAGCCATATATAGTTAATACTTTAATGACACTGCCTGTAAATGTTGCATAGTCAAATCACTCCTGCAAAGTAGAAGCTTCACACTGAGTTTGATACTGTAAATAGGTGCATTTTGCTTGCCCACTAATTCTCATGCTCTCCTATTTACTTTAACTCTCTCATATCTAACATTTCTCCTATTTACTCTAACTCTCTCATATCTAACATTTCTTCTATTTACTCTAACTCTCTCGTATCTAACATTTCTACTATTTACTTTAACTTTCTCATATCTAACATTTCTCCTATTTACTTTAACTCTCTCATATCTAACATTTCTCCTATTTACTTTAACTCTCTCATATGTAACATTTCTCCTATTTACTTTAACTCTCTCATATCTAACATTTCTCCTATTTACTATAACTCTCTCATATCTAACATTTCTTCTATTTACTTTAAATGTCTCGTATCTAACATTTCTCCTATTTACTTTAACTCTCTCATATCTAACATTTCTTCTATTGGAATTGGAATTGGAATGTACTGACTATGGAAGATTTTATCAAGAACATAGTTGGTGACAAACCTTCTTTTATGTTCAGAAATTGTGACAGTCTTAAGGCAATATTTAATTTCGACTCAAATAAAACAAGATATGATCCCTCTGAGGGCATCTCTTTAACAGGTAGTTTTCCTTGCAAAAAATGCAATATGTGCCAATATATCACTGAAACACAAGTTTATAAACATCCTTTTGGTTTTTTTAAATTTGAACCAAAATTTTTTGCCAACTGTGATACAATGAATTTGATATACATGGCAACATGCGCACAATGTGATGCGTTTTATATAGGGCTAACAAAAAGAAAATTCAAGGAAAGGATTTACAATCATGTTTATGACATCAGAAAAAAGAATGAGTTGAATGCCCTAGTGAGACATATTAATATACATTCTGATCATAGTTTCAAATTTAGAGTTCTACAAGTTGCCACACAGAGTTTAAGAATGGGAGACAATATGAATTATTTAGCCTGACTGGAACTCGAATGGATATTCAGAACAGGGGCACATTTACCGCCAGGTCTGAATCACTATGTTTCAATGAAACCTCTATTAGAAAATAACACCTGTAGATAGCATATGAATTGAACTGTTGAATGTTATAATGTTAAAGTCTGACCAGTAATATTTTATTAATTTTATTTAAAAGTCCTTACTTAATTAAGTCTAATCATAGACTTAGACATTTATAAGAGCTTGTTTTATCTGTATATCCAATTTTATAAAATGTATTATATTTGAGCTTGCATCAGATATTTCAGGTGTATTTTTAATAGTATAAGTATTATATTATATTTTATTTATAGTAGTTTTAAATAGAATATATGCTTATAAATGAATTTATATTATATTATAATATATAGTAATTAATAATTAAAGTTTATCATCATTGTTATTGATTATGAATATTTATATGGTTTATTTCAGATACACTAAAAAGTTGTTGATGCTCCTTTTTATATTTTAATCTGCTTTACATTGTTATGTATGAGCAATATATGTTGCTTATATATATTTGATATGTTTTTCATATGTTTTAGATATATTATGTTTATACAAGATGCATATATGTAAGCGGATACTCAGCTTTTTCAAATTCCATTGAATTTTAGTAGAAACAACAAAATATATAATTAATATATGCTAACAGTGGCTATGGATACATTGTGTGTAAGGCTGAGTTGAAACATCATATATTAGTACTTTAAATATTTGTATTACTTTAATTAGTTGATTGTTTTAATATAATTGTTTAATTGCTTTGGTTAATTGAATTTAGTAGGTGGATCTAGCTATAAAAGCAAGTTAGAGTTGTTGTATTGTAGATCTGATGAAGCGTGCATGTGGCACGTGAAAGCGCTCATCTTCTGTTTTTATCGTTAATAAAATTAGAATATACTGCAACAAGGACGTTGATTTTCTTCATGGTGACTTCAACAGTTTATTTTGCATCAATTCATTTCTGTTACTTGGCTGTTGAGCACTTCAGGAGGTTTGCGATATTATTTAATCTATATTTCTACTATTTACTTTAACTCTCTCATATCTAACATTTCTGCTATTTACTTTAACTCTCTCATATCTAACATTTCTCCTATTTACTTTAACTCTCTCATATCTAACATTTCTCCTATTTACTTTAACTCTCTCATATCTAACATTTCTCCTATTTACTTTAACTTTCTCATATCTAACATTTCTCCTATTTACTTTAACTCTCTCATATCTAACATTTCTCCTATTTACTTTAACTCTCTCATATGTAACATTTCTCCTATTTACTTTAACTCTCTCATATCTAACATTTCTCCTATTTACTATAACTCTCTCATATCTAACATTTCTCCTATTTACTTTAAATCTCTCGTATCTAACATTTCTCCTATTTACTTTAACTCTCTCATATCTAACATTTCTTCTATTGGAATTGGAATTGGAATGTACTGACTATGGAAGATTTTATCAAGAACATAGTTGGTGACAAACCTTCTTTTATGTTCAGAAATTGTGACAGTCTTAAGGCAATATTTAATTTCGACTCAAATAAAACAAGATATGATCCCTCTGAGGGCATCTCTTTAACAGGTAGTTTTCCTTGCAAAAAATGCAATATGTGCCAATATATCACTGAAACACAAGTTTATAAACATCCTTTTGTTTTTTTTAAATTTGAACCAAAATTTTTTGCCAACTGTGATACAATGAATTTGATATACATGGCAACATGCGCACAATGTGATGCGTTTTATATAGGGCTAACAAAAAGAAAATTCAAGGAAAGGATTTACAATCATGTTTATGACATCAGAAAAAAGAATGAGTTGAATGCCCTAGTGAGACATATTAATATACATTCTGATCATAGTTTCAAATTTAGAGTTCTACAAGTTGCCACACAGAGTTTAAGAATGGGAGACAATATGAATTATTTAGCCTGACTGGAACTCGAATGGATATTCAGAACAGGGGCACATTTACCGCCAGGTCTGAATCACTATGTTTCAATGAAACCTCTATTAGAAAATAACACCTGTAGATAGCATATGAATTGAACTGTTGAATGTTATAATGTTAAAGTCTGACCAGTAATATTTCATTAATTTTATTTAAAAGTCCTTACTTAATTAAGTCTAATCATAGACTTAGACATTTATAAGAGCTTGTTTTATCTGTATATCCAATTTTATAAAATGTATTATATTTGAGCTTGCATCAGATATTTCAGGTGTATTTTTAATAGTATAAGTATTATATTATATTTTATTTATAGTAGTTTTAAATAGAATATATGCTTATAAATGAATTTATATTATATTATATTATAATATATAGTAATTAATAATTAAAGTTTATCATCATTATTATTGATTATGAATATTTATATGGTTTATTTCAGATACACTAAAAAGTTGTTGATACTCCTTTTTATATTTTAATCTGCTTTACATTGTTATGTATGAGCAATATATGTTGCTTATATATATTTGATATGTTTTTCATATGTTTTAGATATATTATGTTTATACAAGATGCATATATGTAAGCGGATACTCAGCTTTATCAAATTCCATTGAGTTTTAGTAGAAACAACAAAATATATAATTAATATATGCTAACAGTGGCTATGGATACATTGTGTGTAAGGCTGAGTTGAAACATCATATATTAGTACTTTAAATATTTGTATTACTTTAATTAGTTGATTGTTTTAATATAATTGTTTAATTGCTTTGGTTAATTGAATTTAGTAGGTGGATCTAGCTATAAAAGCAAGTTAGAGTTGTTGTATTGTAGATCTGATGAAGCGTGCATGTGGCACGTGAAAGCGCTCATCTTCTGTTTTTATCGTTAATAAAATTAGAATATACTGCAACAAGGACGTTGATTTTCTTCATGGTGACTTCAACAGTTTATTTTGCATCAATTCATTTCTGTTACTTGGCTGTTGAGCACTTCAGGAGTTTTGCGATATTATTTAATCTATATTTCTACTATTTACTTTAACTCTCTCATATCTAACATTTCTCCTATTTACTTTAAATCTCTCATATCTAACATTTCTCCTATTTACTTTAACTCTCTCATATCTAACATTTCTCCTATTTACTTTAACTCTCTCATATCTAACATTTCTCCTATTTAACTCTCTCATATCTAACATTTCTCTTATTTACTTTAACTCTCTCATATCTAACATTTCTCCTATTTACTTTAACTCTCTCATATCTAACATTTCTCCTATTTACTTTAACTCTCTCATATCTAACATTTCTCCTATTCACTTTAAATCTCTCATATCTAACATTTCTCCTATTTACTTTAACTCTCTCATATCTAACATTTCTCCTATTTACTTTAACTCTCTCATATCTAACATTTCTCCTATTTAACTCTCTCATATCTAACATTTCTCCTATTTACTTTAACTCTCTCATATCTAACATTTCTCCTATTTACTTTAACTCTCTCATATCTTACATTTCTCCTATTTACTTTAACTCTCTCATATCTAACATTTCTCCTATTCACTTTAACTCTCTCATATCTAACATTTCTCCTATTTACTTTAACTCTCTCATATCTAACATTTCTCCTATTTACTTTAACTCTCTCATATCTAACATTTCTCCTATTTACTTTAACTCTCTCATATCTAACATTTCTCCTATTCACTTTAACTCTCTCATATCTAACATTTCTCCTATTTACTTTAACTCTCTCATATCTTACATTTCTCCTATTTACTTTAACTCTCTCATATCTAACATTTCTCCTATTCACTTTAACTCTCTCATATCTAACATTTCTCCTATTTACTTTAACTCTCTCATATCTTACATTTCTCCTATTTACTTTAACTCTCTCATATCTAACATTTCTCCTATTCACTTTAACTCTCTCATATCTAACATTTCTCCTATTCACTTTAACTCTCTCATATCTAACATTTCTCCTGTTCACTTTAACTCTCTCATATCTAACATTTCTCCTATTCACTTTAACTCTCTCATATCTAACATTTCTGCTATTTACTTTAACTCTCTCATATCTAACATTTCTCCTATTCGCTTTAACTCTCTCATATCTAACATTTCTCCTATTTACTTTAACTCTCTCATATCTAACATTTCTCCTGTTCACTTTAACTCTCTCATATCTAACATTTCTCCTATTTACTTTAACTCTCTCATATCTTACATTTCTCCTATTTACTTTAACTCTCTCATATCTAACATTTCTCCTGTTCACTTTAACTCTCTCATATCTAACATTTCTCCTATTTACTTTAACTCTCTCATATCTAACATTTCTGCTATTTACTTTAACTCTCTCATATCTAACATTTCTACTATTTACTTTAACTCTCTCATACCTTACATTTCTCCTATTTACTTTAACTCTCTCATATCTAACATTTCTCCTGTTCACTTTAACTCTCTCATATCTAACATTTCTCCTATTTACTTTAACTCTCTCATATCTAACATTTCTGCTATTTACTTTAACTCTCTCATATCTAACATTTCTCCTATTTACTTTAACTCTCTCATATCTTACATTTCTCCTATTTACTTTAACTCTCTCATATCTAACATTTCTCCTATTCACTTTAACTCTCTCATATCTAACATTTCTCCTATTTACTTTAACTCTCTCATATCTAACATTTCTCCTGTTCACTTTAACTCTCTCATATCTAACATTTCTCCTATTTACTTTAACTCTCTCATATCTAACATTTCTCCTGTTCACTTTAACTCTCTCATATCTAACATTTCTCCTGTTCACTTTAACTCTCTCATATCTAACATTTCTCCTATTTACTTTAACTCTCTCATATCTAACATTTCTGCTATTTACTTTAACTCTCTCATATCTAACATTTCTCCTATTTACTTTAACTCTCTCATATCTAACATTTCTCCTATTCACTTTAACTCTGTCATATCTAACATTTCTCGTATTTACTTTAACTCTCTCATATCTAACATTTCTCCTATTTACTTTAACTCTGTCATATCTAACATTTCTCCTATTTACTTTAACTCTCTCATATCTAACATTTCTCCTATTCACTTTAACTGTGTCATATCTAACATTTCTCGTATTTACTTTAACTCTCTCATATCTAACATTTCTGCTATTTACTTTAACTCTCTCATATCTAACATTTCTCCTATTTACTTTAACTCTCTCATATCTAACATTTTTCTACCATAATGATTTTAGCCCATTTCCCAGTCCTTCTCTTGACTATATAAATACTATGACTGAAATTATTTTAATTTTTTTCTTCCTTCAATTAATCTAATACTCTAGCCTTATTACAATTGTACTGGATTATATATATATATATATATATATATATATATATATATATATATATATATATATATATATATATTACATCTGTGACTATGCATTACAGCTGCCAAGACTAGTTTTGTTCTGCTCTCACAGTGATTTTACATTGTACTAATTACACATTTGAAAAATTCCCATGTTTAGTGTGCTGCTGTAAATGCCATTACATTGATCACTGTTGTAAACACTCCAAGCTGTCAATGATTGTTAAACCAAAGGGTATTCTTTTAACTTTATTCTTCCATGTAAGCATTTGCATTCCAGGCTTGTGTTAAGCCTGAAAAGGGTCCATTGACCATTGTAATGGCCAAGTTAACAAATGTCTAATGAATGAATAAATATACAGAAATGTTTCTTTCTGTCCAAACTGCCTCCTGGTATGATCAAATCTAGTATTATTCATTTTATTTATTTTGTTTATTTATTAACATTTTTTGACCATGAAAGTCCAACTAGGATGGAGCCTATTTTCAGCGGAAGCCAGGGCAGAAATGTTCCAGATGCATGTCTTTGGAATTATAAATTATATTATGAAATTTTTCCTTTCCTATAAACTTAAAGGGTGCTCCTTAATATATTTAACTAAATTACTTATTATATTACTGTTACGCTCTGCTTACTTGCACATTATAGCACTACCTTTAGTAATTTTCTTGTAATACCTTACTTAGATTTTTGACTGCCTGGCAATTTTTGAAATATGAGAAGCCTTACAATGGCAAAATTCCATTAAAATTGCTAATACACCTTAGTATGGCAAATGCCATGAAATCAGACAGAGAAATAGTTAAATTTTGAGTACATTTACAAATGCAGTACATACAATGTGTATAAATATGTATCATGTCTGTTATCTGTTTAATTTATCTGTCCTTCTATTTCATGTGTCCTTATTGCATTACACATAATACTTCAGCTGTTTTTCTCCTCTGAAATGTAATCTCCGAACCGAAGAGAGTACGAATATGAAACCTGTATTCATCATGTAAAACAGGCCATTATGTCAGGAGCAAAGAATTTATCTTCATACTACAACTACTAGAATTTGTATTATACCTGGAGTTTTTAAGTTATCTAAAAGGGAAAATAACATTCTGTTTCAACTATATAATTAATAATTCAGTTCTATGCCTTGTTTATGTACACAATTGACTTACAGTTCTACTACAAATAACGTAAATATAATTACCTTAGTCAGTAGTCAGCTCTAAGGAGAGAAGATGAGAGCACTGTCTAAGCAGCTACAGCTCCAATTGTTATATCTAGGTTACGGAAAGGGTAGGAGGTGGTACCCCTTTCTGGGAGCACTGCACAGACGTGTAGCGGATAGAAGTAAACACATTTCTAGAATGCAATGTAAACAAACAAATTGCTGCTTTCTTCAAGGGCTTTCTCAAGGACTGTGCATACCACAGGGCCACTAGTTAGATGTTTGGTAGTGGGGTTTGGATATATCTTGTGGGGTTTAGATATATCTTGCTGCCCTTGTATAGAGTACTGAGTAAAAGGTTAGGGTAGAAACTGCAAGAAAGGAAAGAAATAATCAGTAAAAGCTCATCTGTACTTTTTAAAAGAACATTTTTTTATGACGGCTCTTTTTTTTTCAGGAGCTTGACACTATGGAATTGGCAAGGCCCATGAAATTACCAAAACCTCTGGCACTTTTGGGTTGGGGGTAACCCAACAAGGTAGATGATGAGGTGCTTCTTTTCCTATTTTGGCAAAGGAAACTCTGGTTATGGTAGAACTGAGTGGATTTATTTTATGGAATGATTTTTGAGGCAGCAGTTATTCACCGATGCATTTCTACAGCCAGCCAGGTGTCTTCATCATCAACCTCCCTTTTCTATTTTCTACATGTGATCAGGGTGTCATGTCAACTGTCGCCATCTCTTTCATTTCAATGGTACTCATGCCAGAGTGTCACAGGTCTTCTCCTTCTGCTTTTCTGTACATGTGCCTGAACCACTGTAATCTGTTCTCTTTGACCTTCTCTGCAATTGGAGCTATTTTGGCTTCTGCTGTGATGTCCTCGTTTCTTCATCTGTCCCACAGTGTGCATCCTGCTACATATCTCAGGCACTTCATCTCCACCACTTCTGTCTTCCTCATCTGGTCTGCCTTTGCTGTCCATGTTTCTGTACCATGCACTAGTAATGGCCACACCACTGTTTTGTACACCTTACTTGTCAGCTTCTTTGGCATTCTTCTGTCATAAACTACCCCTGACATTCTGTGCCATTTGGCTGCAGCCCTACTGATTCTATCATCACTGAACTCCTCATTCAGACGTTTCTTCTCCTCAACCACCCCTCCCAGTTAAAGCTGTTAACTTGTTCTATTTTCACTTCTATCTCAAGTCTCAGCTTCTTCTGATTTCCCCATTTGCTGCCATTACAGCTGTATTATCTGTACTCAGTTTCATACTATGTGCCTTCAGCTTTTCATTCCATTCCCCTATCCTTTGCTGAAATTCTTGCTCAGAGTCTGCCTATAAAGCATCATATTGTCCGTTATCAACAGCAGCATTATTTTATTGTTTTCACTGTAGGAATGCAGTTTGTATTCCAGCTCTGGTCAGTGAAGAATTGTTCAGTAATGGGGAATTAATATGCTACATATATGCCACCAGACTTGAGACCAGACCTGATTTTCCTATCAGGAAAATGTATGTTTAAGGTGCAGCTTGAAAGACAACTGCTAGAGCCTTAGGCATAACGCCATGCTTCTTTCCTGTCTAGGTAAACTAAAACAGACAAGCATCTGTGAAGGTCAGGTGTTGTACTAAAGGTAGATTATAGCAGTAGTCAATAAAGATATATATTCATTGGGCTAAGGAAGCACGGAGTTCTGACAAAGCAGAAAGTTGAAGTAATTCTACACCACATTCCAAGCAATTTTCCTATGTGGGGGTGGGGTATCCAGTTGACTTACACAAGCTAACTGGAAGTCGTACACTAAAAATCAGGTGTCACAAGACAGCAAAGAAACACAAAAACAGCTTTTTCCTGGGATGGAAGAAGTGTTTCCAAAACTATAGCTCCAAAATTAATTGTCATTAACTTTGTAGTTATCTGAGGGCAAGGAAAGCCAGCTTCCTAAATGTATCAACCTTGATCAAACATGCAATATCACACATTTATTTATTTATTTATTTTATATTACAGGCTTGTCAGAGTATGATTGAAAGAGCCATAGTTTGATAAGTTATATTTTCATTCACGTG